>NW_025814897.1:95167500-95455000 GCF_022079265.1 Lynx rufus | reverse complement strand
TACGGGGAATGGATTACTCTCCAAGATTCTTTCAGTCCATAATTCACTTTCTGTTCTATTTTTATCCCCATGTCCTCTTCAAATTTGCCTGTTCCCGTAAAATATGAACAGAAAATCAGAAAAAAATAATACAGTGATTTTTAATTTGTTTATTGTCAGAATCTTTGCCTGTTACAAAAAATGTGCATGGAACCCAAAACTTAAAACAGATGAGAGAAAACCTGCTGTGGTTCAATGATGGGAGGAGGTCCTGAAGCCACTAAAAATATGTTTCCCATCTTATCCCTCTGGTTATCTTCATGCTATTTAAGGCTTTGAAGTACACATTCTGTGATCACTACTTCAAATGTTTTTGGCTTTGGCATAAAAATAAAATTTTGGTTCTTAAATCATTTATGAAATTTAAATCATAGCTTCTTAGAGCTTTTAGGCTGTGAACTAACCCCCTATTTTACACATGAGAAAACTGAGGAACAAAGAAATGATATGATTTATCTTAGATCATTTCGATGGCATTAGAGCCAGAACTGGAACTCTCATCCCTTAATAGCTCAACTGATGCATTTTCCACTACCCTGATATACGCTGAAGCTCATGGGGTCCTTGCAGAAAATCTATTCTTTGTGATCGTGCAGAGGAAGCTATGTTAGACTCTAGAAGAGGCATATTTGTGCCAGCTTATCCCTTCACTAGCACTGACACATTGTTCGTTTAATTTGTTCAGTCTACTACTCCATTAGCCTTATCCTATGCTGGGGCCAGCCCATTTATCTGTGCTTAAAATTTAATCAGACATTTCACTGCTCATCAACACTTTAACGGGACCATTTAGAGCATTGAAACTCGACACATCTCTGCTTAATTACTGCTAGCCGACAGATGTCACTTTCACTGTCCTCTCTTTCCTTCTCTTCCAGTGGCACAGACCTGGAGAATAAGTTTATTCTTTAAATAAACCTTAAAGCAGAAACCCAACCAGAGATTAATGGAAAGACACCAATCCCATGTTTCTGCCCGATTGGAATCTAGTCATCTGGGGAAGTTAAAGGCTGTATCTGGTACCTCATCAGGACTTGAAGCCCACTTTCATTTTTTTTTAATTGTACAAAGTGAAAGGGTTATGGGAAGGAGGAAAGATGCAGAATAAATGGCTAGGCTCCCCCATCTGCCATGCTTGTCATGCCTTTCTTAGGCTACTCTCTGCTCATGCTTGTTCCTTATTCAACTGTGAAATTGAAATCGCAAGAGGAATGTTGCATTTCTGTTGCCAAAACTCCTCTCATGATGGAGCACAAGGAAGAGGGACTGCTTTTGGAGCTGGAGAAAGAAATGTGGCAGGTGACAAGCACTCTTGGCATGTAACAATGGCCCAATTTATTTGATATTATCAAACCCTTGTTCTCTCCAACTATGTACACCCTCCTCTGTGCCCTAACACATATAAATGTTTTCAAGGACACTGTAAATATTATTGTAGGAAGCCTCTGAATATGAAAAATTCATTGAAACTAAGATGTTAATAGCTCATGCCCTTTTCTCTGAAACATTTGCAGAAATAACAGGGCTGTGTTTGATGCTTTGAGAATGTGGAAGAATTTCAGATGACTATTGGTATTCTTAGATTAAATCAAATAGGATTTACACAGGCTGATTCTAATCCACTGTATCAGTTAACTAGTGGCACAGTAAAGCTGCATAACAAACAATTATAAAATTTCAGTGGCAAAGAACAATAAATGTATTTGTAAGCTTTTGCTTCTCTGGCATGGCTCAGGTAATCTCAGATGGGCTTCCTCATAAACCTGCAGTCAAATGGAGCTTGACTAAGTGGTTTGGCTGTTTTTGGCTGGGTTTACTCATATGTCTGGAGGTCACTGGGTGATGGAATTGATCTATATATGATAGATGTGGCTGGGACTATTGGGTCAACTTGGTTCTGTTCCACATGTCTTTCATTTCTAGGAGGTCAGCTCAGACATCTTTTTATTGAATTAGGAGGGGGAAAGAGAATAAAATGGAAGTGTATAAATACTTTTTCCAACCTCATCTTGACCAATAGGATTTAAGTAAATATGCTTCAAGAAAAATCACATGGTTAGGTACAGAGTCAAGAGTGGTAGGTTACTGGAAGATTATATTGGAAATGTTGTAGATAGAGGTATGGGGGAAGAATCAAGCAAAGAATGCAATAAGTCTATTCTACCTAAGGATGAAGGACTGAATGCTTCTTACCTAATCTCAGGAACAAGACAAGGAGATTCACTCTCTCCACTTTTATTTAAGACTGATGTAGAAAACCTTTTCAGTGCAATAAAGTAAGGGAAAAAGGCACATTTTTTGGAAAGGAAGAAGTAAATATGACTTTCTTCAAGACAACAGGGTCAAATTTCTTGAAAACATTAAGGAATAGACTAAAAATATTAGAATTGTTAAATGGATTTAGCAAGGTCACAGGGTACTAGATTAATATGCAGAAATGTATTTTATTTGTAGATGATAGCAACTAAAATTTTGAAAATTACATCAAACAAAAAAAACTTAGGAATAAATTTTGATGTGTCAGATCTTACTACTTCAAACAATAAGATTATGCTGAGATCAAGATCTGAACAGATGGAGAGTTACATGATATTCTTAGGTTGAAAACATCAATGTTATTAATAGCAATTTTTCTAAAATTTGTCTCTAGATTTAATACAATCTATATCAAAAATCTCAGTAATTTTTAAAAATATTTTGACATATTGATCCTAAAATGTATATGAAATTTCAAAACACCTAGACTACACAAAGCGAGTTTGAAAAATAGAAAGGGACTTATGCTGTCTGATTTTAAAGCTAATTATAAAGCTACAGTAATGAAGACCATATGGTTTTGACACATCAATGTAACAGAATTGAGCCTTCAAAAATGGAACTCTACTCATGTAGTCAATTGATTTCTAACAAAGGTGTTTTGTGGTGACATAATGGAAGGTGGATGGGCCACCTCCCAGTTAATAGTTGGGATGATGACACTACATACATAAAGAAGATTTGAGGGGCGCCTGGGTGGCGCAGTCGGTTAAGCGTCCGACTTCAGCCAGGTCACGATCTCGCGGTCCGTGAGTTCGAGCCCCGCGTCAGGCTCTGGGCTGATGGCTCAGAGCCTGGAGCCTGTTTCCGATTCTGTGTCTCCCTCTCTCTCTGACCCTCCCCCGTTCATGCTCTGTCTCTCTCTGTCCCAAAAATAAATAAACGTTGAAAAAAAAAATTAAAAAAAAAAAAAGAAGATTTGAGAGAAAAGGTTTTTGTTACATAAGGGACTCCTGGGGAGGGCACATCAGGCACAAGCAGGTACCTGCTGGGTTGAGTAAGACCTAGGGAATGCTTAGAACTTTATGCTGGCTGGGTGTGGCCCTGGCGAAAAGTGTCTGCATGCTGGCTGGGGCTTTGGAAAGTCTGAATTTCCTGCTGGTATCTCCCAAGCTATTGGGCAGACTGGCAAGAGGCAGGTGTGGCTTGAAAGCTGTCTTAGTTAAACACTAAAAATGGAGTCAAACTCTTAATTACAGGTGCAGAGATATTTTAGTATCGAAAAAAATCATATTTTTAACAAATAGAACTGGAGTAACTGTATATCCACATGGAAAGAAGAGAGCCTCAATCCTTTTTATCACACCTTACAGAAAAATTAATTAAAAATGGGCCATAGATTAAACATAAGGGTTGAAACCATAAACAGTCTAGAAGAAAACAGGATAAAATCTTTGTTACCCTGAGTTAGGCAAAGGTTTCTTACACAAAAAGTTTGGACGCAAAAAGCACCAATCCTAAAAGAAAAAAAAAGAATATGGATTCATCAAAATTAAAACTTACCTATTGAAAACTCCTGTTAAGAAAATGAAAAAGCCACAAAATTGGAGAAAACATTTGCAGAAAACATCTGCCCAAAAAATTGTATCTAGAATATATAGAGAAATTGTGTTACTCCAGAGTAAGTCATATAACCGCATTTTAAAAATGAGCAGAAGATTTGAATAGACACTTCACACACGTACAAAAGGAATTCAGATAGCAGGTAGCACATGCAGAGATGCTCCACGTAATTGGTCACTAGGGAAATGCAGATTAATACTGCAGTGAAGTACCATCAGATACCAACTGGAAAAAATGAAATTAAGAAGCCTGAAAATTCTCAGTATTTTCCAGGATATGGAAGGACTGGAACTTTCACATCCTGCTGGTGAGAATGAAGGACACCATGGCCACTTTGGAAAGCAGTTTGACAGGTTTTACAAAGTTAAATGTACACTAACCAAATGACCCATCCACTTTTTTTTCTTTTTTGATGTCTACCCATGCAAAGTGAAAATATATGTCCACATACAGAATTTCACAATATTGTTCACAGCAGCATTATTCATAAGAGCCCCAAACTGGAAATAGACCAAATGTCCATCTATTGGCAAATTGCTAAATAAATTTTGGCACAGCCACACTATGAAATTATGTAGTGATAAAAGACATAAGAATATTAATACTCATAATATGAATTAATCTCAAAAACATGCTACATGAAAGAAGATTGATACAAAATTAAATACTGTATGATGATTCTACTTCTTGGAAATTCAAGAAAGGGCAAAACCATATTGGCGGTGATCATAGGTTTTCTGGGGCTGGAGGGTGGGTATTGTCTGCAAAGGGACATAATGGAATTTTGGGGGTAATGGAAGTGTCCCATTATAAACTTGATTGTGGTGGTGGTGCACTACAGTATACATTTGTCAATACTTATCAATCTGTGTACTTACCATCAGCCAATTTGTAGGTCGTCCATTACCTTTCAATAAAATAGATAATATTTTTAAATTGATAAAATTATTTTTAGTCATGGGGCTAGAGGATCCAAAATCTTTTGTATGCCTTCTTACAGATCTCAGTGTACCAGGAAATATTGCTGCTATGATATCCTTATTCTTAGACTTATGAAAGGGGGCATAAAAATGTTAATAGGCATCCCCATGGTCATAAATACACACAAGTTACTCATCCCCGAACAGAGTACTTATCAGGGCACTCTGCGTCTTCCAGGAGGCTTGTGTTTGGGCCTCATATGTCTTCTTGCAGGGGTATACAATCAAAATGGACTATAATTGTCTGGTGTTCTAGTGTCAAATAAAACCATCTAGTGCTTGCAAATGGATCTCTCTGAAGACTTAAAGGGCAAGGGATTATGTAGGTCAGATCAGTAATAGTAACAGTAACTTGAAACATGATGTATTCTCTTTTCTTGCTCTGCTTTCCTTGCCCTTCCTTGCCTTTTCTTTCTGAGATGAGGGTAAACATATTCATCTATTGATAAAATTGTCTCTGTTGATTTTTTTGGGCGCAAAAATCTAATTGATACTTAAATATTCTTACCTGTGAGTTGGAAGTGCTGACCACATTAGAATCTGTACTTTGAGATTCAGGGTAGTAGTTATATATTAACACTTCCATTGTGGATGGGAAGAAAAGAGAAATCTGTTTATTTTGCTTAAGATCTGGTTATTTTGCCCAGCAATTGGAGAATAACCCTATAGTAACTGTTAATTTGACTGAATTTAAGTGGCTACTTGTAAAGTCATATGTGGTCACAGTTAAAACTTTATGTTCTCACATAGATGTTGTTCAATTAATATATCTTGCTTTGGAAAGTGCTCACTAAAGCACATGTACTGGCAGCACCTAGAATACCTTACTCGATAGTGGATATGGTATGGAGAGGCAGGCTGGTGCCTGGACATTTGCATTGGTTGGTAAATACAGACTCAAATAATGTAGAACCTAAATAAAAGGATCTTGGAGGCTATTTCATCCAAACTCTCATTATTTATATTAAGAAAATGAGAAGAGAAGTTCAATGATGTTCAAGTTAACAAAGTATGTTAGTGATAGATGTGGGGCTAAAAAAGAAATTGTGTGACTCTTTAATACTCTTTCTACTATACCATGCTATATACTTCAAGGCTAACGAAACTTTAAATATCACATTCAGTAGAGGGGACTTTCCCTAAGTGAGAGTGGTATGAGGGCATACGTTCTAATGCTATGTGTTGACTCTAGCCAATATGTGTGGTGTTCCAAGGAACTCATATTTGGAGGCTCATAGCATTATTTTATTTGGTAAGAGGAGAAAGTAACTGGGTAGAGATTTTAATAGCTCCTGGTAGTAAAACATAGTGACAGCCTCATAGAATTTGATTCTGTTTTCAATATTTTATAACAAGCTCACTTTACTCCAAATGAATGGTGGTTCATGTGGCTCCAGGATGAATTTCTTTTATAAGGGTTCTTACTCTTTAAGAAATATAGACATGGACATAAAAACAATTCAGTCTTTTACCTCATTGCCTCCTTTTTCAACTGGTAATAAATTATTGGCTGAGTCTAGATAGGCACATAATAGGCAGTGTGAAAACCCTCCATCAATGAAGAGATTTATCTCTGAATAGTCTGAGAAACATTCCTTTATGCAATAAATACTAGAGGTGGGGGATATGGGCCAACAAGGAATGAATAGACTGTAAAGAAGCATTTATCAGGATGATGGTAAATACCAACCTCCAAAAAAGGAGAATTCTATAAACCACAGTCAGTGCCTAAATTTTTTATGTGCTGTTTTTGACAGGATCTGCCTTAAGCACATTGCCTTAAACAAATTTATTCTAAACTTCCGTAGAGATTTTGTCCATAACACTTTTCTCTGTCCTATATTGAAGCCTTATTGCTATGTAACATTAGCTATGTTTTTTGATAATTTGATTTTATTGGTTCAGCAGAGTTCAGTTTATTCTATTTCTTTTACCTGATACCTGTTCAGGTCATTACCCACATGGACAGAAAATTTTCAAGGTTATTCTTAGATAAGCTTTTGGAAAATTCTGAGTGCATAGATGGTGCTCAATAATTAGCTATTGATTGCTTGTTGGAACTGGTTATTCTTCTTGCTCAAGACTGTTGGCTTATTTATTTTTCTTTTTTCTTTTTTTTAATGTTTATTTGTTTTGAGAGGCAAAGCGAGTGTGCAAATGAGCAGGGGAAGGATAGAGAGAAAGAGAGAGAGATAGAGACAGAGAGAGATCAGGAGAAAGAGAAACCCAAGGAGACCCCTCACTGTCATCACAGAGCCCAATGTGGGCCTTGATCCAACGAACCCTGGGATTATGACCTGAGGCAAAGTCAAGAGTCAGACGCTTAACCAACTGAGCCACCCAGATGCTCCTGGCTTATTTTTTTTGAATGATTTCAAATTATTTTTAAGATGTTATCATTTCTTTGAAGTTTTCATTATAGATTCATATGATTTTCCTTTCTCCAGGAGTTATTATTTTTATAGTTTCTTTTGTCATGGAGGTGACACCTGGTAGACTAGCACCTTGTATATTTTTGTACTTATTTCTTTAAAAAAATTTTTTTAATGTTTTTATTTATTTTTGAGACAGAGAGAGAGCATGAGCAGGGGAGGGGCAGAGAGAGAGGGCTCTGAAGCAGGCTCCAGGCTCTGAGCTGTCATCACAGAGCCTGACACGGGGCTTGAACTCATGGACTGTGAGATCATGACCTGAGCTGAAGTCAGATGTTCAACTGACTGAGCCACCCAGGTGCCCCTTGTATTTATTTCTAAAAGCATGCTCATTTTACCATAAGGAGAAGGACTGAAGCTGGGCCTAGATAATGGAAGATGGAATCTGATGCGCCAAGAAGTATATTCTGATTTAGCATTCATGTTATATTTTCTTTAACCAGAAATTGGAATTTTGGAATATAAGCAGTTTGCAGACTGCTTGTCGACCATCAAATTAACTTTATATGAATAGAAAGAGCATGAGACTGGTGTTAATGTGAGAGATTTGGACTGCAGTACACCAGTCGTGTGCTCGTGTTCCCACCCACTTACCCCAATGCCTGTTTAACTTTCCCAGCTTAGGTTGGAAATCCTCAATTTAATGTCTGATGTTGCATCATCTGAGCATTGGGGGTAGAATATTTGGACTGGCTTTAGTCAATGAACATTTATTGGGAAACTTCTATGTTTATAGCCTAGTGGGCTAATGTAAATGAGGCAAGATTAGAGTATATCTAGTAAGCACTCATCCAGTGCTTAATGTATACCTGACACTCTGATTAGCATTTTACCTGCAGTATTTCATGTAATGTTTACAAAAATCTTGAGGGAGGTACTGCTGAGAATTAAAACTGGGAATTAAAACTCAAATAGGTCAGGTAATTTGCCTGAGGTCACTCACTTTTTAGCAAAACTAAGACTTGAACTCAAACTTATGTGATTCTAGAGTCCCTGGCTGAAATATAAATGCTGTGTACCATCACAACTGGAGGCACTGATGGGTCTCATTCCCTTCTGCAATTTCACCCAGGTTTAGGATTAGGAAACATATTTTGTTGTCTTTCTTCCCTATAATTGACAACCTACTTGGCATTTTGTTTGTATTCAATAAATGTTTGTTGAATGAATGTGTTTATAGGAAGAGATGCTTCTCCTCAGGGTTTTTGTATTGACCTTGGATGGTTACTCATTTCATTTGTTAAAACACAGATGATAATGCAGAGGCATTAAGAGGGACAAAGAGGATCAAATAACCAAGTTTTATGCCAAACAACGTAACACAGCATTGGAATCAAAGTGCTGAACATAACAGATTTCTTCCCCTACAAAGAGTATAATTATTCATGAAGTGAAGGACAAACACATTTTGTACTGTTTTTATGAAAGAGAAACCTATATTAGAGGGTGTAATCAAATTTTTGATAATAGAGTTTTGCCCTTCTTTACCAAGCTTGTCTTGCAACATACATTCTTAATGAAGGAAAAGATCAACAAGCCACAAACAGATCTTTTCTGTTAAAGATAAAGCAATTAGGAAACACAAAAGAAAGGAAAGAAAAAAGCTCCAACAAACTGGAACAATTACAAACATTATAAGAAAATCAATAAAATCAAATCTACTCTTAAGGCAACAAGTCTATTCAAGCATTGTTACAGACTGTCTGATCATTACAAAGAAATCTCACTTTGGGAGATAACAATGGAATTAAGTGAAACCCAAAATGTTAAGACCAAGCAAATATGTGAGAGGCAGCTTTTATGCTTTGCAAGGATGTGCATGAAATATGTCCTTATACAGAAGGAGATCTGCAGAGGTCCTCGAATTAACTGAATCAGGGTGGAATAGACTAGAGTTGGGATTCACTTCATTTCAACCCAGTTACTGGTTAGTCATTTTCGTATCATTTCTCAGGCAATAATATTGAGTTACAATTGAAAACTTAGGGCTGTGCTAGATAATACAGGAAAAAAACAAAACAAAACCTGCCTTTTTAAAGGCTCCTCCCTGTTGGTTTCAAAAACTTACTAATCCCTCAAGAGTCATGTCAACTGCCACCTCCTTTGGGACACTGTTCCTGATTCCATCAGGCAGAAGTGGATCACTTCCTTTTCTGGGCTGAGTAGCAATTTATTTGGTCCTACGCTCTCCCCTACATATCTCCTACAGCCATTACATTGTTATGATTTGCTTATAGCTTCCCCCTCAGATTAAGAACCATTTTAGTGACAGAGTCAGCATAGAGCACGTGGTCAAAGAGTGTGTTTTAAGGGATGAATAAAGGAACTAATGTAGAAAACAGAAGAGTTTTCTTAACCTGTGCCCACTAACCTCCAGTGGTTTATATCATTCATTCATTCAACTTTTTTTTTTTAAAGTTTATTTACTTCGAGAGAGAGAGAGAGAGTGAGTGAGATGGGGAAGGGCAGAGAGAGGGAGAGAGAGAATTCCAAGTAAGCTCCGTGCTGTTAGTGCACAGCCTGACACAGGGCTGAAACTCACAAACTGTGAGATCATGACCTGAGCTGAAACCAAGAGTTGGACGCTTAACCAACTGAGCCACCCAGGCACCCCTAAACAATTATTAATACCCTATCATATTCCAGGTTTCTTGTTAGGCATGAGGGATATAGAAATAAGATGATACCTCAAATCAAGGAGATTTCAGTTTTGGAAATTGGTCAACTCATGAAAAATGCTTTCCCATACAGTGAATTTGATGTTATACATTTTTACCACAATTAAAAAAAAAAAGAAAAAAAAAACTGGCCTGTTATCTTCAAAAGTGTCATTGACAAGAAAAGGCCAAGGCATTTGTTCCAGAGTGAAGGAGATGAAAAAGCCATGACAACAAAATGATTCTGCAACCACATCCTTTTACTAGAAAGGAATTTATTAGGACAGCTGGCTTGAATGGGGTCTGAGGTTTAGATGGTAGTAATATATATCAGCGGTCATATCCTGACTTTGAGAATTGTACAATGCAATGTAAGGGAATGTTCGTCTCCCAGAAAGTCTTTTGGGCAGAAGAGAAATATTACCAGATGGAAATCTGAATCTTCATAATAGAAATAAACAGCACTGGAAATAATACATATTAAAACACGAACACATACACATACACCCCTTTTATATAGACTCTCACAGAGACATTTCTTTCTTTTTTGTAGAGTGTATTTATTTTGAGTGAGAGAAGGAGCACATACACAGGAGTGGTAGAGAGAGGGGGAGAGTGAGAATCCCAAAAAGACTTTGCGCTTTGAGCTCAGAGCCTGATGTTGGGCTTGAACCTGTAAACTGTGAGATCATGACCTGAACTGAAACCAAGAGTCGGTTGCTGAACTGACTGAGCCACCCAGGTGCATGCCCCTCACAGACACATTTCTAATTTTAGTAATTTCAGTGACTTGATGTTGCCAGTGAAGGGAGGAATTATTTGTTTTATTCTTGGAGAATCTTGTAGTCTTTGAACATCTAACAGAATCATTATGGATGCTAGAATAGACCATTGTTGGGAGTTGTTCTAGGCTGAAAAGTGTTTAGCAGCCAGAAAGCTTCCTAAATATCACAGCTTCTCTGGTTTCTCAAGGGCCAGAAAAAGGTAAAAAGTTGAACTTTGTTCTGAAGAGGGGCGAGGTCCATTGTTACCAAAAATAAAAATCCTTTTATCATTATCCGCATAGTCGAGGGTCGGAATGTGGACTTACTAACTTTTATTTTTAACAGAATACTTATAAGAATATATATTATTTAAAAGAATATATATTATATGTCTAATTGAAACAATTGAATATTACTTATAATAACAGCAAACAGAGACAACAGCTTTAATGCTTCAGTGTGGTCTTATCTTTTGTTATACATAGGTGTATGAATTTTGTCTTACTACTATGTGGGCAGAAGCATGACACATTTTTGTTTTTCCAAATCAAATTAAATGAGTCTTTACATCCTTTTTTCTGTCCTCCCTTCCTAGAGTTTTACAAGAAAATGCAGGATTTACATGGTACCTCCAAAATGAAGGACCACGAGTCTTTAATCCATCACAGTCCCAGCTGAGATGTTCCCTGATGAGACTGTCTTGATCCCACTTCTCTAGCCCACTGTACCAGGGGCTTTTTTTCTAAGGCCTGGAAGCCCCAGGTCTCACACTAGGGGTCTCAGTGTTGAGGTTTCCAACATCTGCAAGCCATGTGATCAAAGGTCCTGTCTCTCTGGCATCCTTGTAAACCTCCTCCAAAGTCTTGCTTCATCTTAGGACATTCCCTTCTAGCTGTGTCTTCCATTTACATATCTCAGGGCTGTATCCTGCAGCCTATACATAGACTTTAGCTCTTTGCCTCTGTAAACCTTGGCTTTTAAAACCAAATCAGCTTAATTCTCTTGTGGAGATCTCTAAGTTTCAGAATACAAAGCCCAATATCTTCTCCCTAGGGTTGGGTGTTATATATTATCTATTTCTTTCTGGTTCTTCTGCAATAGGGAAGATGCATCATAGATTAATAACTTATCCTGCCATACATTTCATAATTTTTTATTTTATAGTATTTCACTTTTAATAACTAAGTTGAATAAGTATTTGTTGAGTATCTACTATGTTGAGTACAACAGTAGACATTTTCTATGAAAAAGTTAGTTTGGTGAGGAGTACAGGTCCCCAAATGGATATTTATTCTATTACTGTATAGTTTTAGTCTAAGTGATTTCTGAGAACAAGTCTCTCTTTCCCTTGAAGTTCTTGTTTCTCTATTGTTTTTTTTTTTCTCCCTTGTCTGTTTTTTCCCACCTAAGAACAGGTGCAAGTTACTAGCATCTGTGCTGCCTCATAAGGAAGCAATTCAACCATTCTTTAAGCTTAGGGAATGCCAAGAACCACAGGTGTTTCTGCTACCTTCACTTTCAGTTGATTTCAACTCTTTACTCCTGTGTCTTATGGTAGGAATGGGAGTCATTGGTGTCCACAGACACCCGCTAGGTGCAGAGATTAGCTGCAGATGCTGCTATAATGTGTAGTTCACCCAGGCAGAAATATCCCTCATTAAGACAAAATTCTGCCAGCGGAGATGCTTACCTGGCTTTTCCTACTGTGTGGTACCTGAATGTACTTCTTCCATTGGGTCCACCCAGTCTTAACACTATAACAACCTGGAAGCAATTTTTTAATTGGGCCTTATTGCAGGCCACAAACAATTTGCTTCAAGTGACAACATTTGGAATGAGAATTCTATCAATATAAGAATGAAAATATAATACATATAGATGACATTTTTGAACTCATTGTATATAGGTACTGTGTTGTGTTTTATGTTGAATTAATCCATTGAATTTTCATCACTCCATAAGGTAGATGTTATTACCTTTTTTTTTGAACATATGAGGAAATATAAGCTTTGAGTGTTTATGCCCAAGGTCAACAGAATGAACAGCTAACAGAGTTAAATATCCTAGTCTCAGCACCTATGCTCCTAACCATGAAGTTTTACTGCCTGAGAATGTGTATAAAACCTGTAAATGATATTCAGTGCAGTTCTGATTTTATTAGTTGCCTTTCACTTCCAGAAAAAGTGCCCATATTCTAGTCTTTATATGGTCTGCATCAAAATTACTGGTATATATTTTAGGGTACTTTTTATAGTTTACAAAAAATTTTACTTGTTGCACATATATTTACTCCAAGTTACCTGTCATTGTAATTCTTATTAACTGATTTCTATGAAAATTTGTTCCCACCCCGTTAAGTGCCTGTTGCTAATTAATTATCATGGAGTGTATTGGTTTCCTATTGCTGTAACAAATTACCACAAACTGAGTGACTTAAACAGCACAAGTTTATTAACAGTTCTAGATGCTGAAAGTCTGAAATGGGCCTTGCTGGTCTAAAATCAAGCTGTCAACAGGGTTGTTTTCTTTTTGGAGGCTTTAGGGAAGAATCTGCTTTTTGCCATTTCCAGTTTCTAGGGGCTCCGGCATTCCTTGGTTCATGATCCCTCCACCTAAAGCCAACAATGGCTGGCCATGTCTTCCTCATGCTGTATTACTCTGACATTGACTCTTCTGTTTCCCTCTTTCACTTGTGATTACATTGAGTTTATGTAATCCAGGGTAAGCTATTTTAATTTATTTTATTTTTTTTTTGAGAGAGAGTACACAAGTAGGGAAGGGGCAGAGAGGGAGACACAGAATCTGAAGCAGCCTCAAGGCTCTGAGCTGTCAGCACAGAGCCCCACGTGGGGTTCAAACTCATAAACCTGGAGATCATGACCTGAGCTGAAGTTGGTAGCTTAACCGACTGAGCCACCCAGGCACCTCCCTAAGTAATCTATTTTACAATGAGTGGATTAGCAACCTTAATTTCATCTGCAACATTATTTCTCCCTTGCCTTGTAAGGTAACGTTTTCTCAAGTTCTGAGGACTAGGATGTGGTTATCTTTGAGGACCCATTTTTCTGCCTACCACACACGGAGGGGTAGTTTTACTTCCCTTTGTCTGGAGCTTCTGCTTGCTTATCTCTGCCCTCTGCTTCAAACATCTTTCCCTCTGTTCATTCTCTGCTGTCCTCTGATAATCTGATAATCTGTGAGAGTTTATCTACCATCGATTAGGGGAAAGAGATACTTTTTGATTGAGAGTGAGCTAAAATTAAGGTCTGAGTTGGGGAGAGCTAAGAGTACTCATAATATTTCCTCTGTAACCCTAATATACTCTCCCGTTTGCCAGAGCAAGTACAAGTCATTCCTGCTTCCTGCTACCCATCCGGTGTGACATGAGTTTCTGAGAGGTCTTAACTAGGTAGAAGGTATGGCCTGGGGCGATAGAATTGAATAAGTAGTTCAAAACTCTAATTTTCTTTTTCTTAAAAAAATTTTTTTAATATTTATTTAATTTTGAGAGAGACAAACAGAGCATGAGTGGGGGAAGGGCAGAGAGAGAGGGAGACGCAGAATCCGAAACAGGCTCCGGGCTCTGTGCTGCACAGAGCCTGATGCTGGGCTTGAACCCACAAACCAGGAGATCATGACCGAGCTGAAGTCAGATGCTTAACCGACTGAGCCACTCAGGTGGCCCCAAAACTGCAATTTTCAGTGGATATAGGACCATTCTTGCAAAAGTATTAGCTGTAATCATTGATATTCTTAGTTTATGGAACTTTAGATAATCAGGCCTGATCTACTCTTTTTACAGATGAAGAAACCAAATTCCAGAAAGATAAAATGATTTGTCCCAAGTTCTATTTCCCATAAATTACAAGGTTGGAACTGGAATTCAAATCATGAATTTTTCAGTTCACTACATTTCATACCATTAGGTAGCTCCCCTCTTTATGCTGGCTCTGACACGCTCAGTGGCTTGCTAAGGGCCACAAGGCTCTAAACTGTAGAAGAATGCTGTATTTCTTTTATGTTCCTTTTTTTCTGTCCTCTAGATCAAAAAGATGGATCTTGGGATGTGGTATTCTTGGGGATGTGCTCTACCTCTCGGTGGGATGTTTCATGTGTGTTAGGGTAATAATGAGATGTGAATAACTCTAAAGGCAAGGGGACAAAATTGATGACAAGGATCTTGAGTAATAATAGCTGCTATTTTTGGATGCTGACCATGTTATTGGTATTTTATCAGTTAATCCTTACAATAGCCCTATGCCTCCCTATAGTAAATGTCACTGAAGTTGGTCAGTATCTGTTTATCTACTTTTTTCTAGGCACAAAGGAGGCTGCTTTTCAGCCTGATTATTGGAGAGGGTGTGAGGTCCCAAGCCAGTTAATGTGAGTATGATACCTGAGTGCCAGGGACACAGTTCCCTTTCAGGCTGAGGCTGTGTGAGACCCAGGCAGTCCTTCAGTCTTTCCCTGCTTTGCTTTTCCTCCCCTGTGGCAATGACTTAGCCCCTGGCTTCCTGGCTGCAGGTTGGGGAGTGATTATGAGTGGGAGAGCCCCCTGCTAACTGGTGTGAGACACACAGCTTGTGTGGCAAATATGCTTTGAAGTGTGCAGTCCCTGGACCTTTGAGATTACTAGCTGAACCTGGCCCATGCAAATATAAATAGACATTATTATCTGCAATTTCAGCTGATGCAACTTAGGAGTAGACTTAGTTAAGTAGTTGCTAGTAATGGACAGAGCAGGAATGCAACAAGTCCCCCCTTACCTAACCTCAGAGCCTGTTCTGTGATTCCACATCACCACACTTAATGTCTTCTAATAGAAGACAGGCGAGGGGGAAGGTGTCAGATGGAAAGAGAAGTACTTTTGAGGAAGGGTCTACACATCTGTACCACCAAGTCTGGTGTCTTTGGGTCTTTTTCATTCTGAGTCTTCAGAACTTCCTCTTTCCCTTTCCTCCCTTGTTCCTTTCTTTATTATGAACCTGTGCCCTCAAATAACTTCAAACACTTGAAGAAAAATTAAGCAGTTTCTAGTTTCCCCTCCATGCTTTAGGGCATTTTGCACGTGCCCTTGAATGCTTTTCAACTTCAAAGAAGTCCTGCATGTCTGTAGTTCCTGAGAAGAGTGTCTGCTTCCATCCCTTTCATGGAATAAAGCTTTGTTCTAAACAAACAACAAACAAAAACAGAGAGGAGTAATCGAGTATGGGAAAGGCAGGGAACAAAGACAGCTGCTGAGTGGAGACAGGGAGCTGGGCAGACGGTTAAGCTCAGTGAAGAAAAAAAAGCAGCAACAACAGGGCACCTGGGGAGTCAGTGTTTTCCAACTTGCTTTCCCAGGGGTGCCCACTTGAGCTGTTCACCTTCAAGCCTGGGGAGGCTGTGGGGAGGGAGAAGGTCACTCTGCCTTCCACTTTGTCCCAGAGAATGACTGTACCTGAGAAAAGTTAATTGTTGGAAAACAAGTTTGGCTGTGTTCTTGTGCAGCCAGTCCCTTCTGGTTCCAGGACCAGACCCAGTGGCTTTGTATGAGTCTTATGGCTTTCAGCCACAAAACAGCAAGAAGTGACTTCAGTTATTGATTGATTGTGTGTGTGTGTGTGTGTGTGTGTGTGTGTATGTGTGTGTGTGTGTAAGTGATTTTAAATATATTTCGTGGAAGAAGGATTTTGACTGTGAGAGAAGAAGCAAAGTGAGAGACGACTAGAATTTTCAATCCCCAGTCCCGCCCAGAAAGAGGAGTCTTGGAAAAGGTATGAATGCTAAAAAGGCTACCATACAATGTTGGGAGGAAACCTTGAGTATGGCCAAGGAAGGCAAAATTAAATCCTGGGGGGGAAGAGTTTCAGGGACAGATTTCCAGGAAAAATTATAAAGGCTGTTCCTAACAGACCTACAATAAAGGGAAAGTGTCACAATGGTACTAAGCTTCCCCTAATTGGAATGCATTTAAACAAGAGAGGGAACTTCATAAAAAGGGACTCAGACAACTGACAAGCAGAATTTCCTAAATTGTGCCCTGTAGTTGACCTCCTGCAGAAGCAGCCACGAGGCTTGTTAAAGATGCCTGTTTCCAGGCTTCACCTCAGCCAGCCTTTGAGGATGACTTCAGTGGCAGGGCTGGAGACTGAGGTGCCACAGACAAATCTCTGTACTCTACAGGCAACTCTTAGATAGTTATGCTAGACTTTCTAAGATATTTTTAATTCTGAGGATTTGTGACTCAGGTTCTGGAACTGTTTTTGCTGTTGACAACATGGGTGACTTTCAACAAATCATTTAATCCTTCCATTTCCTCATCCCTCCAGATGTCCCCAGATGCATTTGGGGGACTTAAAAATTAATATGTATTCCTGACTCCTGCCCCTGAAAATTCCAATTCAGTAAGTCTAAGGGTGATCTGTATGGCCAGCCAGGGTTGGGAACCAATGAAGTAAATGATCTCTAAGGATTTTCTTGCATCAAAATGTCTTATGCCCCATTTATCCATATCTTCTCCAGCCAGCATATTTTAGGAGGTGGCTCCCTTTTCTGGACCAACGCTATCATTTATTTATTTATTTTCCCAAATTACAAAAAAAGTAGACATTATCTGGAAATATGTTCTCTCTCTCTCTCTTTTTTTTTTTTTTACTCCTAGCAAATGGAGACTCAAACTACTATCCCACACCAACATATCCAGGTATGACCTACATTGTACCACCTTCTTCCAAGAGAAGGTTTTCTCTGATATACAGAGACGAGGCCCCAGAACTCATGTGACTCCTTGGGGGATGATGGAGGGTCACCTACTCTTTGTACCATATTCTGTGGACTACACTGAGGGATTATTAGGGAGCCAGGGGGTCTTCTGACCCTCTTTATTTTCTCTCTCAGAGCAGAAATTATGGGTCACAATGCATTTTAATCACAGTACTCCCTATCTGACTTAATACCAGAGGGCAAAAATCTCCCCAGTCTTTACAGAAACAGACAAGTCAGACAAGCATGGCTTCTCAAAAGAGGGAAACTTTAAGGGAAAAAATTGTTAGATCACAAGTATTGTAGATATGTAGCTTATCTTTTAGGAAGAGTTCAGAGACTACAGCATATGTTACATAAAAAAATAACTACAGTTATTTAACACATCTATTCTTGGAAAAAAGGGAAAAAAAAAAAACATTACTTGGTACTTCGAGGGCTCTCAGACCCTCCCCCCCCACAGGGAAATTTCCCAAGGGTTTCCAATCACACAGAGTTGGAAGGTTTCTGACAGGATAGTCTCACCAATATTTAAGTGAATTATCAAGTGTAAAACCCATGCTGGTGGCTTTGTCCTAGACAAAGAGAAGATAGATGTTCAAAAATAACCCCTATGTTCTGAGTCTATAATTGAAACTGAGATTCTTTTATTATGTTGAGCATAATTTTAGAAGAGATTCCCAGGCCTGATGTTGGGACATTAAACAGCTTCTGACTTCACCTCCAGACTTCAGCTCTAGAATGGAATGTTTCTTTGTGATATCTTTGATTGACCAAAATAATTTTTCTTGTTTAGGAATTTTCCTGTTCTAGGAGAAGCAGATTTATTAACCACTAACTTTATCCCTAGGACCATAGTGAGTCCTTTGAAATTAGGGTGGGGCTCTGCTTACTTCTGTTTCTCAAGTCAAAGAAATTCACAGTGATTCTCATTCTTAACAAGCACAAAATTCACCTGGGGATGATTGGAGAAAGGGAGAGAGAGAGAGAAAGAGGGAATTTCTGACGACACCCACTGCTAGAGATCTGACTTGGCGGATGTAGGTGTGGGATGTGGCTAAGGAGTCAGCATTTTAGCAGGAATCCGATGCACTGTTCATTTTGGAGGTTGTAGTCTTCATTCTTTCTTGGCAGTGAGGATGGGTCTTGAGTTAGAATGGGGAAGCTTTTTGCCCCCAAGTTAAGCCCTGGGCATTGTGTCTGCACACCGATTGCCTTTTGAAAAACAGTGGAAATACACCCTGTGGGGTGGGGTGGGGGATGGCGATAAAAAAATTTACAGTGAAAGAAAAATCACATAACTCTTTAAAGATAAAAATGGAAAACAAGGGAGTTGGGGAAATTTGCTTGAGTTTGGAACAAATTCAGATGAAACCCAACCTTCCTCCATAGGTATCACTTTGGAGACTTACAAAGTAAGAGAGGGTTATTTTAAACAAGTACCAAAAAGGGAAAAATAGAACCCAAGTAAACAGATGATAAGTTAGATTTGATAAAGTTTTATTTATACTATGACCTTACTTAAGCAATAATTATATGGTATTTGTTGTTTCATTTGATGTTTAATTCCTCCATTTATTCATTAAGTATTTATGAGAATCTGCTGCATATTAAGTTGTGTGCTAGGCATCACCAGGAATTTTAAAAAGCATCACACATAGTACTTTCTTGAGGAGTTTAGTGTGTAGGAGCAGATTCCAGGCTAGTTTACATGAAAGGCTATATAATAACACAAGATTTGGTATGAACAGAGTCACCAGGCAGTAGATGATTAAGTGCCAAGTAAGTAAAACAGATATGAGACAGGATGTATTTGTCTCTCCTCCACCTGGTGCCTGACCCCTGCCAACTAACCAGGTAGAACCTGTTCTTCTGTTCTGTTTGCCCTTTGGTGTTAGATCCAATCCCAACAAAACCATCTTTAGACAACACATGGTTAGTAGAAACCAGCTTGAGAATCAAGGCTACTTTTTCTGGCCCCTCAAACCTGATAACCTGCCCACTTTGCTTGACATTTCTGATGCTTGTACATCAATCCATGTTGGCAACACACTTGATGTTTTGTCCCTGTAGACTTATCTTGAATATCTGTCAGGGATAGTTTTGTTGCTAGATACGGAAACCTAATTTTATCGGCATTCTCTCTCATTTCTCAGCTCTGCTTTCTTTTCATTTGCTTGAATCATTGATGAACTCTGGTCACATGGTCATAAAGAAGGCTCATGATGGCCCCAGGCTTATATTTCTTCGGTGCCATGATTTCAAAAAGAAAGTGTTTGTTTCCATTTCCAGCAAATATCATAGGGAGGGAGGTAACTAATACTAATAACTTCATTGCTGTATGCTTCAGTCTACTTGAAAACACAAATGCATTTTAATAAATACATGTTTATTAACACTCCCCAAACAGTGCTCTAAATGTGGCAAGAAAGATAGAGGAATGATAATTGATTTAGTCAGAATAACAGAAGAGAGCTTTACTTGAACACCCTAAATTTCTGTGATCATCAGGGCAAAGTGCCTGCCTGCCTTTTTTATTTCTTTTACATTAGTACAAACCACATTAACTCTATTATACAATGTAAAACTGGCACACGTTGTCTTTTTATTATTATTTACAACTGACAATGATTATTTGCTACATTGGAAAATAAAATACTGTCAAGGGAATCCTGTAATAATTAGTTCCAAAGGTGTATGTGCACATGGGGAAGGAAATCATTATAAGTAAATTCTCAGTTTGTCATCCACTAAATTTGCTTTAGGGTAAATATATTTATTTTTAAAATTCCTTTGAAAATATATAAAAGCCATATTTGCTCTTGTAATTGAGTTTACCAGCATGTATCCCTGAGAATATGCTCACAATACAGTGACTTTCAGGGTATTGTATTACTTGAAGCTTAGCTCAGGAACCAAAATTGAGGTGATCAATTTGGAAAAGAGAAGAAAACTCTTCATAACTTAAGGGGTTTGAAAGAGAATTGATGATCTGGTAGGTCAAGAATAACGGAAATATTCTCCGTCGTTTTTCTTATATCCTAATGGTATGTCCTTCAGATTTTCTCTGTGAATGGTCAGACGAAATATCTGAAAGAGCTGTGGTTATGGATTTAGGAAAACACAGAGTCAAATCCTGTTTCTACCACCAACTGGCCAATGGACTGTGCCAAACACTTAGTTTTCTTATCCATACAATGAAACTCAAATAGATACTTCATAAAATCAGTAAGAGCATTAATTGAGATAATGTTCTTAAAGTGCTTGCTGAAGTACCTGGCAAAACATAAACTCTCAGTAAATGTTTGTTCCCTCTGCTTAACTTTTGGAAACACTAAGTTTTGCACCAGAGAGGATCTGAGACACGCACAGAGATTTAGATTTCTCTACTACATTCTATAGCTTCTTCTTTGAAATGCTTCCTTTCTTAGATGAAGTACTTAATGGTTATCAGGGAACATTTCAGGAAAGAGATAGGATTTCAAAATGATTTTGACTTTATTCTTTCCTGTTTGTTCTTGCAAGTAGTGAACATGGAAATTCCTGACCACCTCTGTTCAGGGAGAAAGCTGCGCCTGTAGGACCCTAATAAAAAGCAAATTTATTTTTTATAAAAGTACAAAGGTAATTTAACAGAGAAAGTAAAATATTTTCAGTGAACTTGCTGAAACCACTGAATAGCCATCTAGAAAAGCAAAACAAATCATTAAACTCAATCCTTTCTTCTTACCATATATAAAAATTAATTTGAAATGATTAATATACCTAAAGAAAGCATAGAATAGTATATTTGCAACTGTAAAAGCACTAACTAAAAGAGAAAAATATGATGAATCTCATAAGAATAAAAATTAAAAAAACCCCACTTCTTCCAAAATATCATTAAAAAATGGCAAGCCAGTATCTGAAGGAAATATTTGCAATGTGTATTTCTGACAAATGGTTGTGTTTAGAACATAAGAAATCCCCACAAATTCTCAATAAAAAGACGAGCCAATAAAAGTAGATGAAAAGACCTTGAATGGACATTTCACAGAGGAAGATTCATAAATGACAAAAAAGCAAACACATCCAACATTATAAGATATATCTTTTCACCTAGTATAATGGCTAAAATTAAGAAGACTGACAACCAATGTTTATAAAGATGGAGAGCAACTTGGAATTCTTTTACATTTCTGGTGGGAGTAGGAACTAGTATAACCTCATTGGAAAACAGTTTGGCAGTATCTTAAAAAGTTCGACATCCATCTACCCTATGGCATATCAATTTTATTTCTAAGTATTTGCTGAAAAGAAATGAAGACCTATGTTCACAGAAAGACATGTACATAATTTTTCATAACAGTGATTTTTTTTGTAGTAGGTCGAACTAGAAAGTATCCATGGAGCCATAAACAGACAAATTGTGATATATTCAAGCAGTGTAATACTAATCAGCAATAAAAAAGAGCAAACTATTGTTAATACATGCAACAACATGGATACATCCAAAAAATATGCTGAACAGAAAAAATCAGGAAAATAAAGAATACATACTGTGCATTAACATTTATACAAAGATCTTTAACAGGCAGAAATAAACTATGAGATAGATGTTAACTGCAGTGATTTCCTAGGGGAGTGTTGTGTTACCTGAAAGGAACACAAAAGAACTTTCCGGGTGATGGGAATGCTCTATATCCTGATTGTCGTGACATTTATTTACTCAGGTATGTATACTTGTCAAACTCAACAAAGCATTAACTTACAAGGATGCATTTTGTTAATAAATTGTACTTTAAAAACATAGAAAAGGGAATGCAGAGGAGTATGTATAATTATACAGTTATTATGGCAATCCCTTCTTAGGAAAATAATACTCAGTTTCTTCAGAATGGTCTGAGATAGTCTTTAAAGTAGTTCCCAAGGCACAAAGAATCTATCATCCCCATTCTGTGTACTTGACAAGGAGAAGAAGGCAGGGTTCCAGCTGTGACCAGCCAGGCTCCTACTCCTAGAGTCACTGTGACTTCCATCACCACGTCCTTGCCCTCTGTTCTCCTATCCACTTCTCTCTCTCCCTCCTTCTCTTTCTTCCCTTTCCTTTTTGCCTCTTTTCCCTGTTTTCCTGTCACTTTTTATGTTCATTTTAACAATTATGGAAAACATGAATACATACTTGAAAAGCAGCAAGGAACAAACTCATTTATACCTCACCACTTATACCTCCAGATATTTCCATTATTCAGTTAATTTTTCTCCTACTTGAGGTGATTTTTCTCCTATTGGAGATGATGCTGATTGTATACTTTTGAAGCCTGATGCTCTATATTAACTTATCATGAGAATACATCCACTAAAACTCCTTCTAAAGATTATTTCATTTGTAGTACCTTCCATTCTATAGCATATAGTAGTTTAGTTATCCATTTTGTGAATATGGCTATTTAAACTTTAATTTTCTTATTTTTATAAACAACTCTGTGGTGGGAATCTTTATGTATACATTTTTACATTAATTTAAAATTTTTAATCAGTTATACATACACTTATTTTAAAGAGCTATGCACATATGTGTACAAAGCATATTAAAAAAACAGCACTATACTGTACCCCTCTGCCTCATCACTATGTTTTCTTTCCCTAGAGGCAACTACTTTCTTTTATTATAGCTATTCCTTTTGCTATTTACTTCTGTATTTCTAATTAATGTGCTTATGTTGGCACTTGTTAATTTCAAATTTTGAGCATGGTCTGTTGAATTTACACTATGGACAGTGAGATTGCATTATCATTTACAATGCCTCTTACCATGCAGCACACATATATCCACTTATGCATCATCTCATTAGAGTTGTGAAGGTCCAAATCCATTAAATATTACTTTTTCTTGCTTTGAAAAGGCAGTGTGTAGGCTAAGAGTAGGATTTGAACATTCCTTGTTTCTCTGATGAAATATTATCATCATATAATCTTAATGACACCTCAGTCTCATTATGGCTTTTGACATGTATGGACATATTCAAAGCTATTAAAAATTGGCAGATAAATCAGTTTTTTTATGGTTTTGTATGACTTCAGGCTTTCTAATTGCTAATTGGTTTTCTGGAAAAAAAAAAAAAAAGAAGAAGAAGAAGACAAAATACTGTCCTAAGGGTTTCTTATTGTTTAGGCCTCCATGTTGATAACAACATGTGTCACTCAGGCTTCAGAGAAGCAAAACCATGAGCAGAAGTATATATACACTTGTCTCCTGGGTCCCCAGCTTACTGACTGCAGATCTTGGGACTTCTCAGCCTCCATAACCATGTGAATTTATTCCTTATAATAAATCCTTACTTATTTTAAAAATAATTATATGTTTATTATAAATAATACAATCAGGTGTTTCTATTTCTCTGAGCACACTGTTCTTTAGGAGACATTTTGACTCCATCATTTGCTCTAAGAGCACGTGCTGGGATTGGCAGACACACACACACGCTTACTGTCAGCACATAGAGAATCATTTTCAGTTTCTCATAATGATGTGTGGGTGACTGTCCAGGACTTCACTGTCGTACTTCTCAGCTTTATATGTAGAGATCTATGAGGTCTACAAGAGCCCATGGAAAGGCTTTCTGCCTCTGAATGGCAAGGTAAACACAATACTTTCAGAAATTACTTTGAAACTCCTTTAATAAATGATAACATGCCATTGCACTTTGCCAATTAATACACCTTTTTTTGGAGACCCTAATTGCAAGCTAAACTTTGTTGAGAATTTATGTCAGCTACTGTTCAAGGCACTGTTAAATATAACATCATTTAGTCTTCAAAACACATGATGGATGGGTGGCATTAATTCCCTTTAAAATGGATAAATTGAGGCCTGTCTTGGCTAAAACACCTGTATCTAATACCTGTATCTAATATTAATAAGTATTAGAAACAGGATTTAAACAGTCTACCAGATTTTGCCTCATGGGATAAGCGCATGCTTTGTCCATGTGAATAAACAGATAAATCTTTTAATAAAAGAAGCATTTAATTCATTATGTAATTTTTCCAAATTGATTTTTGAGATCATTAATTTAGCCATTTCTAGCTGGCAAGAGCTTTTAAAAGATTGCATATAGCTCATTTTTGTTTATGAACCAGAAGAGAATGTACATTTGCTTTAAGAGTATCATTAAATCCAAAATTTCCTTCTAATGTCTTAGCCAGTATTGGAAATGGAAATAGAGGTTGCTCTTGAAAGTTTCATAACATTTAATTTTGCTGTGCTTAGACCCAGATGGATGACTTTAAATGAATTATTTTTTGTTTCTGTCATTTTTAGAGAGGAACCTTGCCCTTACAACCCAAAGGACTTCAAAACAGTGATCATCTAGGTGCTTCTAAATGCCTCTTTTTCTTCATGGTAGCTATTAACAGGACCACCAAAGGGAGACTTCACCTCTAGATGGGGCCAAGTACAACTGAAGCAGAGACTTGAGGGAGGCAATGTAGGGTAGAGGCCAAGATACTGGGTTCTAGAGTTAGGCAGATCTGTGCTAATAACGTGATTCTTGTTACTAATTAGTTATAGGAACTCTTTCATACTGCTTAATCTTGCTAAGTCTTGTGTTCATTTGTAAGAAAGGATTAATAGTAGCTACCTGATAGATCTGCTGTGGGAATTAAATGACATAATGCAGAAGGAAGTCTTAGTGCAGTGACTAATGAATAGTAAACACTTAATGAATGTTAGCTAGTTCTGTCACATCATCATCATCATTGTCACCATCTTTACTGACACAAGATGGCCAGAAAGCTGAGGTGAAGAAAATGGGAGGGCGCTGTAGCTCTGAGGGAGTTGCAGATTATGAAACATCCTGTAGAGGGTCCATGTGGACTCATGCATGGAGAGCACCCAGAGTGAGAAACAGGGACATGAGTCTACCACCGATCTTAGGCTTCTTATCTGTGGAGGGAGAGGCATTGGACTGGATGGTTTTGAAGATCATGGTGCCTTATAGTTGTATGATCTGCAGTCATTAAGTAAGTACTTCATGTTATTACATGGAATTAATTATTAGTGTGGAATTCACTAATTCATTCATTCAGTATATATATTGGGTGCCTATTTTTGATCTGACACATACCGTTTTAGGAACTGGGAACAGCCTTGATTTAAAAAGATAAAAATCTCTGACTTCATGGAATTTGCATACATGGGAGAAGACAGACAATATATCAACAAGGATAAAATATATGGTATGCCAGATAATGACAAGTGTTAAGAAGAAAAATGCGAAAGCACAGAGAAGGATAGGTAATTCTGAGATGGTAATACAATTTAAAATGGGATCATCAGAGAAGGTTTCATTGATAAGGTGAAATTTTAATCAGAGAACTGAAGGCGATAAGGGATACAGGAAAGAACATTTTGGGCAAAGGAGGAGCAAGTCCAAAGCTTTGAAGCTTGACTGTCGTGTTCAGTGGAGAGTAAGAAGGGGCCATTGTGCCTGAGTGGAGTGAGCCAGTGAGAGAATCATAGGGGATGAGGTGAGAGAAGTGGGTTTGGAGGAAGGCATATTGTTAAAAGCCTTTTAAGTCATTGTAAGGACTTTGACTTTTACTTTGAGATAGAAGACCATTGGCAGGTGTTGAGTAGAAGACTAACATAACTTGACTTACTTTTAAAAGGTATCACTTTAGTTATGCTGAGCATAGAATATAGGGGAAAACTCAAAAGTAGGGAGGTGTGTTGGGCTAATCCACGTAAGCAGTTTAGTTGTTTGGATCACTAGGTGGGTGTGGTAATGAGTGATAGGTTTCTGGATATACTTTGAAGGGAAGTCCATCAAGATTTATTGCTGGGTTGGATTTGGAATGTAAGAGAAAGTGATGACATCCATTTATAGATATAGAGAGACAGAAATGGATATGCTGTTGACTTTTGAACAACATGGGGTTGGGGCAAAGTTGAAAATCTTTGAATAGCTTTTGAATTCTCCCAAATTTAACTACTAATAACCTACTTTTGACCAGAAGCCTTACCAATAACATAAACAGTCACTTAACACGTATTTTGTAAGTTATATCTATTATACACTGTATTCTTACAATAATACCTAACTTTTTGTTAAGTTTTTGCATATTTCTAGGCTATGTGGTTCATCTGTGTTTTCAAATTTTCACAAATCTCTGAAATTTTTCCAATATATTTATTAAAAAAATCTGCATATAAGTGGACCCACACAGTTCAAACCCATGTAGTTCAAGAATTAACTGTATATGTGTGTGTGTGTGTATACTTCACATATTTAACATATGTATTTAACACACATACATGTGTGTATAAATTTCATATGGCATCCAAATGAAGATGTTGATTAGGCGGTAGTCTAACTGAGCCTGGAGTCAGGAAATAGTAGATGAGAACTGGAGAAATACATTTGTGAATGTATTTAAATGACACTTAAGACCATGAAATTAGATAAGATCACTAAGGTAGTGAATGCAGATAGAAAAGATAGGAAGCTGAACAGATGAGACCTAAAATACTCCAAAATTTAGAGGACAGTTTGATGAAGAAGGATCAGTAAAGAATTTTGAGACCCAGAATAGTAGGAGGAAAACCAAGAGAGTTTGGAATCCTGGATGACAAGTGAAAAATATGTTTTAAGGTCCAGGAACTTTCCATTGGAATGAAAATCATTGATGATCCTGACCCTAAATGAATAGAAAGCTGGTATTATTTGGATATTAGGCTTAGCTTGCCCCTGTTCAGTAATAGAACTCCAGGTGGACACACTGAACTAAATGCTTGGCCACAGACAGATATAGGACATGGCACCAGAAAAAGTACCCAGCCATATTGGGTATAAAGTAATGAGAAATTTGCCCAGGGGAGCTCACTGATGAACAGGAGTGAAGAGAACTGCCGTGCTCATATTGCATTCCCTATCACATCCTGGAGAGGCAATGATAGCTAAAAATAAACTCACTCCCCACTTGGTTGATACTGAAGGATTTTTTTAAAAAAATTAACTACTCATATTCTCTTATTTAAAGGTATGGGCTATATGTATAATTCATATAGGATGCTTTTGAGTCTCATTTAAGGTTTTAAAATATCTCCCTTATGTCTTTTCAAAGTAGTTCTTTTACTACTCCCAGCATTAGACTGCTATCTTGGTTATTAGGTTTATTAAATGAATTAGTAAGTGGAGAAAAATATAGTCATTTATTTTTCCATTGGGGCAGTCTTAAACTTCAGTTTATTCTGCATATTCAACCTTGTTCAGCCTTACAGTCTGGGATATTTCAACAAGATTT
Source organism: Lynx rufus (assembly GCF_022079265.1). Taxonomy (NCBI): domain Eukaryota; kingdom Metazoa; phylum Chordata; class Mammalia; order Carnivora; family Felidae; genus Lynx; species Lynx rufus. The sequence continues at coordinate 95,427,218 of NW_025814897.1, read as the reverse complement.
GATATTAAAATGCTTTCGTTGGTACTGTCTAAATGGCTGGTAGGTGCCTATGTAAAAGAAGGGTCAGCCCTCTTGCTATGCAGATTATACCTGAGATACAACTTCTTCCATTTCCTATTATGGCAAATGTCTGTGCTTAGTAATTACCTAAGGCCATTAAAATATCTCTTCTTAGCCTACCCCAGGGTCTCTGGCAATTTGCAGCTGTGATGTATAGCTTTCATTATTAGTGAAACTAGAGCTAGAATTTCACCTTGGGTGTTCTCTGGAATTGGGTTATCTGTGGGGGTATTGCTGGGATCAGACACCAAAGCGGAAGGGTATGATCATATAATTAGCAAAGGAATGAGGATTCCAAGGTATTAGTGGATCTGCAAAACACTTCTGATTATAGCATGCAGGCTCATCAGAAGTTTTCTAAACAGCTCTGTGTCCTTTTCTCTTCTTTAAGGAAACATAATCACATCTCAATAAAAAAAATTAATTTGTGTGGTGCCTCGGTGGCTGAGTGGGTTAGGCCTCCAGCTTCGGCTCAGGTCATGATCTCATGGCTCATGAGTTTGAGCCCTGTGTTGGGCTGTGTGCTGACAGCTTGGAGCCTGGAGCTTGCTTCAGATTTTGTGTCTTCCTTTCTCTCGGCCCTTCCCCTGTCCATGCTGTCTCTCTCTCTCTCTCAAAAATAAATAAAAAAATTAAAAAAGATTAATTTGATTTTAAAAATACGTATTTTGCCCCTAGTATGAGCAGTATTACCTTACTATCTACAAAGGCATCATGGTGTACCTTTTTTTTTTTTTTTAATAAATGATGTCTCTACTGCTTATTTACTCTTCAGAAGCAAGTTATCAACCAAATAAGAATAATATCACAATGTTTTGCAAGTCTAGTTGAAGATGAAAGTATGAGATATTTCTCTGCCATTACTAGCAGCATGACCCTGAGTTAGATGTTTGTTCTTTCAGAGACTCAGTTTACTTATAAAACAGGAACAACAACATTTACCTCCCATGATGTAGAGTAACAGTATCTTTCACTCAGTAGACATTTTAATAAATGGTAGGATTCCACCCTAAAATATTTTATTCTTAATCCTACCTCAATATCAGACTCAATTGTAAATCATTGTCAGTATTTTCTATAAAATAAAATCCTCTTCCAGTGGGTTTTTAAAGTGAGCAATCATATGAAAAGTATGTGCCATGAACACCTAATCTGTATTAACACTTGTTTATGTAACAGAATCCCGCTTGGCAGACAAGGTTGTTGACTGCACTCCCTTTAAGTATGGGTGTTGAAGCTTCCCCCTTTAACTCAACCTTGCCTCATAGTCCCTCTCTTATAATTGTCCCTGGACAATTATAGGGAGGTATCCTTAAGGGACATCCAGATGGTGACAGAATTATCTACCGTATCGCTCATGGTGACAGCTTGGTGTGGCCACAAAGATGTTCATGATGTCTGCACACAGATTCAGTCCTTTTGGGTTGGCCATTAGGAATACTAAGTAGTGCTGGGGCACTTATAATGAGCCTTTTATGGACACCTATGGTCACATCCTCATCACATTTTTCCCTCTGGGATTACTTTTCCAGCTCTGGTCTCCTGGGACTTTTCTATATTGCTTGTCCCCTTCAAACTTTCTCACCTTTCCATCTCTTTTAACCCCCCACCTTCTCTTAATTTCTTACACACTCTTTCCCTCTCACAGTAGCCCTTAGTGGCCAATCAGGAAGTGCTTCAACTCAAATCGTTAACAAAGTGAAACTGTCAGCCTCAGAATAAAGAATCCTCTTTAGGGTTCATTTTGACTACCTTACTACCTTCCTGTTTTCTGAGAAGAGGGAATATTTCATCCCATCCCACAGAAGGTAGCCTTCTTCAACAGAATGTATCTAATGATTTCCTTTAATGTATCATAGACAAGCATGACCTTGGAGTTTTCATGTCAGAAAATAGGTTGAACTTTCATATCCTACTGCATTTACTATGATTTAGTGGCCACAATAGGAAAAAAAATTCTGCAGAATAAAATAGCTCTTGCGTATTGTTCTGCCTCCATTGTGTACAGCAAAGTGTTTGATTCAGCATATTCTATAGCCTTAGTCTTATCCGAAGAATAAGACAATTAAGGATATTTTTTCAATATTTGGTGAATAATTTGGAAGGAATAGTTTTCCCCACAGGGAAGTATCACTTCACATGTCTGAAACAAACATTATAAAATAATGTAAGATAGGAAATGACTCATTGTCCTGTTCTGGAGGTTCGTAAATCAAAGACTCGTACCTGAATTCTTTTTGTGTCACAGCTTTACTTGGATATAATTCACATACCATAAAGCCTGATGGCTTTTATTATATTCACAGAATTGTGCAAACATCACTACAGTCAATTCTAGAATATTTTCATCACCCCAAAAAGAAAATTCTTACTTACTGGAGTCACTTCTCATTTTTTATTTTTTCTAAACTCTAGGCAACTACTAATCTACTTTCTGTCTTTATGTATTTGTCTATTTTGTACATTTCATGTAGAAGGAATCATACAATATATCACATTTTATGACTATCTTGTTTCACTTTGAGTATGGTCTTAAGGGCTTATCCATGTTGTAGAGTGTACTCATACTGCTTTTTATTGCTGAGTAATATATTATTGTATGGATATACAGTGTTTTATTCATTCATCAATTTATGAACATTGGTTTGTTTCCAATTTTTGGCTATTGTGAATAACGCTGTTATGGACATTTGTGTACAAGTTTTAGTGTGGACATGTACTTTCAGTTATGTTAGATATATACCTAAGAGTTGAATTGTGGATCATATGGTCTCTGTGTTTACTCTTTTGTAGAACAGCTAGAGTGTTTCACAAAGTGGCTGTACCATTTTACGGTACCACCACTAGTATATGAGTTCACATTTCTCTACATCCTCATCAACACTTGTTACTGTTTGTCTTTTTGATTATAGACATCCTAGTGGGTGTGGTGTCATTGTGGTTTTTATTTGTGTTACCTGATAGCCTAATGATGCTGAGTGTCTTTTCATGTGTTAATTGGCAATTTATGCATCTACTTTGGGGAAATGTCCATTCAGATCCTTTGCCCATTTTAAAATTGGGTTGTCTTTTGTTGAGTTGTAAGAGTTCCTTATGTATTATAGATACAAGTACTTTAGCAGATTTGCGATTTGTAAATATTTTCTCCCACTTTCTGGGTTATCTTTTTATTTTATTTTATTTTTTTACTTTTATGTATGTATTGGATATGTCCTTTGAATTGCAATTTTTTCTATTTTGATAGAGTCCATTTACCTAATTTTTTCTTTTTTCTTTTGTGATTTTGGTGTCATCTCTATGAAGGTGTTCATTAACCCAAGGTCCTACAGATTTACTCCTATAATTTCTACAAGTTTTAAGATTTAGTTCTTATAGTTAGGTATTTGTTACATTAAAAAAATTTTTTTAAGTGTTTATTCATTTTTGAGAGACAGAGAGAGACAGAGAATGAGCAGGGAATGGGCAAAGAGAGAGGGAGACACAGAATCTGAAACAGGCTCCAGACTCTAAGCTGTCAGCACAGAACCCCATGCGGGGCTTGAACTCACAAACTGCGAGATCATGACCTGAGCCGAAATTGGTCACTCAACCGACTGAGCCACCCAGGCGCCCCTTGTTACATTTTAAAAAATTGATTATTTTTAAAAATTTTAACTCCAGTATAATAAATATACAGTGCTATATTAGCTTCAGGTGTATAGTATAGTGAGTCAACTATTACATACATTTTGATGCAGTTAATTTTTGTGTATAGTATGAAGTAGAGGTCCAGCTTTATGCTTTTCATACGGATACATCGTTTTCCCAGTACCATTTTTTAAAAAGACTCTTCTTGCACCATTGGATTGTCTTAGAAATGTTGTCAAAATTAATTGACCATAATTGTTAGGGTCTATTTCTGGACTGTTGATTCTCTTCTGTTGGTCTACATGTCTACCCTTAAGCCACTACTATGTTATCTTTATTACTATATACTTCTTGTAAGTTTTGAAATTGGAATGTATGTGGCCCCAACTTTTTTTCCCCCAGAATTGCTTTGACCATTCTGAGTCTCTTGAATTTCCATATGAATCTGAGAATCAACTTGTCAGTTTCTGAAAACAAAAACCAAACCAAAACAAAACAAAAACAACACTCAGCTAAGATTTGGTAGGGATTACTTTGAATCTGTAGATCCATATGGGAAATACTGACATCTTAATAATATTAAGTCCTAGGATTCATGAATACTGATGTCTTACTATTTATTTAAGTCTTCTTTAATGTCTTTCAGAAGATATTAAGTCTTCTTAATGTCTTTCAGACCATAAGTTTTGTACTTCTGTTAAGTTTATTCCTGATTGTTTCTTCTTTTGGATGCTATTACAGGTGGAATTGTTTCCTTAATTTCATTTTGGGGTTTCTAGTGCATACATATATAATTGATTTTTGATTTCTATATATTTGTCTAACCCTTGCCACCTTGCAGAATGTTTTTGTTAGTTCTAATTGATTTTTAGTAGATTTCTTAGGATTCTTGTTATATAAAATCATGTCATTTGTAAATAATGATAGTTTTACTTTTTCCTTCCAATCTGGATTCCTTTCATTTCATTGTCTTTTCTGATTGCCCTGGGTAGAACATCTGGTATCGTGTTGAACAGAAGTGGTGAGAACAGACATCCTTGCCTTGGTCTTAAAGTTTAGGGGGAATAATTTTTCACCATTGAATATGATGTTAGTTGTGGGTTTTCCATAGAAACCGTTTATTGGGTTATAGGAGTGTTCTGTAGTCTTAGCTAATAATACTGTTGTTTTGTTGTTTATCATAAAGGAGTGTAGGATTTTTCAAAAGCTTTTTATGTGATGAGATGATTATGTGTGTTTTGTTGAAAATTCTGTTGATAGTTTATTATATTAATTGATTTTCGATGTGAAAACAACCTTGCATCCTTGGTATAAATCTCACTTGGTCACTTGTATAATCCTTTTTATATATGTTGCTGGACTTAGTTTGCTTACATGTTATTAAGGACTCCTTAAAGTTTAATAAGAAAAAACCTGGAAGAAAAGTATTCACCTTTCATTATTTTCCTCATCTTTTTGTCAGGAAGGAAGATAAACAAGTGTGCATGTGCACAAACACATACACACTGCTAGCAAAACACATTGTTGGTGTTTTTCTTCAATTCTATGAAAATAATAATTTTCCCTTCCTGTTTGATGGTCTTGGCTCCATTATAGATAGAGTCCCTTTGTGATATTATCAAATTCTTCTCCCAGAGATAGTTGATGGGGAGTAAGTGAGCAGAATTGGTTCCAGGAGCCAGGGACTGACACAGAAGAATACAAATACTGAACTCATGCCCAAGCAACCTTTCAAAAAAGGTATGTGGTAAAGTACATGGGTAAGTATCTTAAATGCTTCATACTTCCGTAGGGCTTTATAAGTTTTAAGGCTTAGTTCCTATTTGATTCAGTAATACAGGAATGTGAGAAAGAGTGGATGCAGGAGGTGCTGAGAGTAGATGGTTAGTTTTGTTTGGGATCTTTTTTCCCCGTTACATTTTAGATTCCTTGGTGTTGCTGCAGGGGTATCAGCAACTCTCTTTTCTGCCACAGAAGGAAACGTTAGCCACATGGATAGTTTTAGTTAACGTCTGGTATAATAAATCTTTTCAGACCTATGATAGAGTCACATGATCAGTCTGTTTCCTATCCATAAAATAAAATTGCTTTTATATTCCCCCAAACCAAGCCTGGAGTACCAAATGCCCTTGATTGTCTCCTCTTCAGGTGACTGTAGGTAAGGTTCATGTTTTGATGAACACTATCTTATTTTTTCCTCCAGAACATGATGTGATATCTTATGAGATATCATTATCCCTATTTTATAGATAATGAAACTAAAGCACAGTATGCACTTTGTCTAGAATCACCCACCTAATAAGGCAAAACCTGACCCCGCCTGGCTCCAGGGGTAGTGTTTTTACTATTCTGCTATCATGATCAGATATGTGAATCCCTTGTGCCTGGGAAGCTGATACGTGAACTAGTCAAACAAGTCAGTTTTATTATGGTGATTTGTCTTCTCAAACCAAAGTACATTTCATTTTGAACCCATCAGTCAGAGAAGAAAAGATGGCACTTACATCTGTATAATATCCAACATGGAGTTAAGTCTCTTGTTTCTTGGGTAGCACTCTTTCATCTTCCAATGGAATTTATTTATACTCCCCTTTTGGTCCATCATGTGTCATGGCTGGGGGAGAAGAGACGCTTCCCATCTCAGCTCTCACAAAATCCAGGACTGAAGACTTGGACTTCCATTTGATGTACAAACACTGGAGATGATTTTTCTATAATTTGTTCTGGTGTGGACACAACCTGAGAACTCAGGTTCAGATGCGCACACATTAAAGTTTAATATTTGTCCTACGATCTTACAGTTACTTCACTATGAGCAACTGCTTATTGTCACAGAATCTAAAACCATACCACATATTACTATCTTTCTGGCACATGTTCTGGGTCTGATATTGGCTGCTGTGTTTATATTTGCAGTGACTTGGGTTTTCCCTTCCGTTGGCTTGTCTAACATAAAAAATGACCAAAATGAAGCCACAAAATGTGTTTCTAAGACCAGTTGGAATAGGTATTTAAAAACTCTGGCATGGTAATGCTTTGCTTTTTAGCAATTAAGTGAGGTTAGGAATGATTATAAAGAAGGTCACACAGTGTGATGGAAGTCACACTGGACCTGAAGCCAGGAGCCATAAGTTGCACAGCTGGACTTGGTTTTGTGAAATGACAAAATGTGGTGGTAACTCAAGGAGAGGGGGGCATGATGTTTTGGAGCAGAAGACCTCTGCTGATTGTACGACTTTCCCCCAAAGGGAGTTTTCCATAGTGGCTGCACCAATTTACCTTCTCACCAACAATGCACCAAGGTTCCCTTTTCTCTGCAGCCTCACCAATGCTTGTTGTTTCTTGTCTTTTTTAGATCTTAAATGTTCTCATCATAAAAACAGAAATGGTAGTTATGTGATGTGATGGAGGTGTTAGCTAATGCTACGGTGGTCATCACATTGCAGCATGTGAATGTATCAAATCAACATGTTGTACAACTTAAACTTACACAATGTCATACATCAATTATATCTCAATAAAAAATTAAAAAATATTAAATTAAAAAAATGCATCTTGTCATACAGAAAAAAGAAAGCTACCGAAGACATCTAGGATCACATCAAAAGAACTCAGGAATCAACTTCAAGAAGCTCCCACTGGCCAAATTTAGGATAATTTGAGCATAAATAATTATCACAAGAATAGACTGTACAAATCAAAGATATTTAAATCCATGACACCATAACGATACTATAAATTAAAACTTCATTGACCATGTTTGGAGGATTTTAGGAACCAAATTATTGTTTTGAAAACTAGCAAATTAAAGAAAATAATTAAGCATTTATCCTCATTTTCCTTTAGGCACCATACATGAGAGTAACCAAATAGTTACTGAATAGTGATTTTTATTTATCAAAGCAGTCTAGCTAATACATGAACAAGAGATTGTAGAATTAGAATACAATAATTCTGTAATCTGCGGTGAAGTAATATATGTGGCAATAATCATCAGTGCCACTAACATTGCAAGAAGGAAGACAGTCTGCAGTATTTATCTTCTGATGGAAATACCCATGGCCTATAATATATACTTGTCAAAATATCAACTGATTCTGGTTGAGTCCCTAGATCCAGTTACCAGTCTGGAAAGAAAATAGAGAAGGAAGAGGAACATGTTAAAGGACATCACATTTATTCAGACAATGAAAATCTCTATAGCTGCTATAACTTAGGTTCTTCACAAAGGAAATAAAAGGTGGGGAGGAACCATAGGTTAAAAGTGACTTGACATATAAACTGTTTAGATTTTATGTGAATTCTTATTTTAACAAAATAATTGTAGATTTCCTCTCTGAAATAGTCAAGTAACTTGGAACATGGATTCTCCATTTGATGGTATTAAGAAATAACTTTTAAATTTTATTAGGCAGGATAATGGTATTATAGTTGATTTTTAAGAAAAAGTCTTTAACAGTTATATATCCACTCTGAAATATTTCCTTACATGATGTCTGGGATTTGTTTCACAGTCCTCCAGTGGGAGAGGGACAATGGGTGGGGTGTTGATGGGATAAGATTGGTCAGAAGGGAATAATTGTTAAACTCAGAAGTTAGGTACATTGAGATTTATTGTAGGAGTCTTCTATGTTTTGTGTATAGTTGAAATTTTTTATAATAACTTTAAAATAATCAGTCTTAATGAGCAGTTAGGTTATATAAATTGGGGAGGAGGGGGTGAATTCTGGTTGTAGGGCTCAGAATCAAAGGTCACCAGGCTATAGAAATACTCAGGTGATGTTGGAGCCGTGCAGCAGGAAGAACAACTGGTTTTTTCACTGTAACTGTCTTTGGGAATTAACTCCTTAGCAGCCCAGATCTCAGAAGAAACTGACCTCAGACACATCCCTTGGAAAGACTACTTACCCTGATATAAAATGTGTCCTAGCATAGAATGTCATATTCTCGAGGCCAACCTGGGCCTCAGTGACCGCTGTTACTCCTAAGGCTGGTCTGCCAAGGGATGTTAGCCCTTAGCCACCTAATTTCCTGACTTACACTTCCCACTTCCTCCTCCTCCTTTGTCTTGAAGGTAGAAATTTCTGGAAAGTGCTGTTAGTCCTGTCAAGGGCTGAGCTCACACCCACGAAATAAAACCATACTGGGGATTAAACTAATTGAAAACAAGTCCCTGAGTGTTGGTAATTTAACAACTCTGGCTGGCACAGGTGGCCTCTCTTTGTATAACATGTGGTCCCTCTGAAATTATGCTACTTGAGATTGTAGAAATCTAATGATGTGTTAATAGTTCTTTGAAAGAAATTTAAAATTAACCATCTTCTAACACATTTTTTAACACAATGAATCACATCACCCTCACTTTATTCCTTTGTAAATCCAGATGTGGGGTAAGTCATATCAGAAATGCGCAGATAGAGTTGGCTTTTCGAGAACAATATTGCGACAGTATCAAGTCACCTCCACCTGGACTTTCCTGGGTATTATAAAGTGAACTATAAGCATCATCTTGACTTTTAGGTAAAGCCTGAGGAGATAAGTGATATAGTAAATGATAGTGGGTACTTTAGAGCCAGAAAGACTTGGGTCTAAATTCCTATTCTATCCCCTATCAGCTAGGTAAGTGTAGATGTTAACTAACTCCCTTCTGATGTGAAAACAACTGGATCCCAGTGTTATTGTGTGTAAAGGGGTAAAATAATACTTACTTTGGAAAATTGTGGCAATTACTAAGAACATCTTAAATAGTCGGTGCCTGATAACTGGTAGACTTCAGGGTCTTTTGGTATTGTTTTAGTTGCTAGCAAAGTATGTTGGTAATGTAATTGTTAATGTAAGATAAAATGTTATCATTAATTGTTATCTCTGAGTAGAGAACTCATAGCTCTTGTGGTTCAATTCTCTGAGTTTGCCCAGAGTGACAGAGTTACTCCTGTAGAGTCATATAATGAGTTCAGATTTAGATTCAACTAGCATTTACTGACCCAGCCACCATTCTTTACATTCACAGAACAGTGCCAAGAGTAATAATAGACATTTATGACTGAACCAAGCACTAGATTCTATACTGTACTGATGTTAATATTCATGCCAGAACTCTTGGGAATATATTTTGTTATTATTTCCATTTTACATATTAGGAAAGTTGAGAATGTGAGCATTAGGCATTTTATTCAAGGTCATGATATACTAAGAGGTTAAAACATGGTGCTCTCTACCCTCTAAGCTGTGTTCCTTGTGAGCTACTTCTCATTTGGAATACCTCCAAAGCTTTCCTGGAATGCCCCTCAGATTGAGGGGTGAGAGTAGTAAAAATATAGTATACATGGCAAAGTGAAAAAGCTTGCAGGCCCTGGACTCCCATTACTTTATTCCAGTATCATTCAGTTCATGTGTTCTGCAACTGCATGACTTTCAGTAATTAAGTGTCCTTTTCCGTCCAGGTTTGGGGATAATCATTACATCTTTTCTTGTCCTGGGAATTGAATGAGATGAAATGTGAAATTTACCATAAAAGAGTACACGGTGGTAGGAGATAATCCATAAATGGGCCACAGCTCTAAACAGAACAGATGAGGACGTTGGAGCTCAGAGAGGTGGATGGCAGAGCTGTTTGAACTCAGGTCATCTCCTTCCAAGTCTGGCTTTCTCACCACGTGTAGCAAAATGCTTTTCTAACTGCTTAGCGCAGCTTTCAGTGCAGATTTGCTTTCTCATCTGCGAAGGAGTCTTAGGTCATTTTGTCTAGTAATATCCTAATCCAGTTTGAAAGCTCTTCCTGTCCCTTCCATTTTGAATGATCTTTCCAGACCTCTGAAATGGGAACCTCTTTTCTCACCTAATCTTGCCCAGCAGAGAATATGGCTTGTCCTACCTACTCTTTTCTCAAAACTGAGTCTGGGAAGCTGCTACTGTGGCAGCGGCTTCTTCTTGTTCTTGTTCTTGTTCTTGTTCTTGTTCTTGTTCTTGTTCTTCCCCTTCTCCTTCTCCTTCTCCTTCTCCTTCTCCTTCTCCTTCTCCTTCTCCTTCTCCTTCTTCTTCTCAACAACTTTACTGACATAATTTAAATTTATATTTAGATCCTTCACCTGGTTTAACTATACTAGTCAATGGATTTTAGTGTATTTATAAAGTTATACAAGTATTACCACCATCTGATTTTAGAACATTTCCATCAACTAAAAAGAAACCTCTTGCACATTTATAATCATTCCCCATTTCCATTCCCAGCCCTAGACAACAACTATTTCTGTCTCTGGAGATTTGCCTTTTCTGGACATTTTGTATATGTGGATCATATGACATGTGCTATTTAATGTCTTGCCTTTGTTTTAGTATGTGTCAGTATTTCCATTTCTTTTATTGCTGAATAGCATTCCACTGAGTAGATAAACATTTTCTCTATTCATTCACCAATTGATGGACATTCAGGTTCTTCCCACTTTTTTGGCTGTTGTGAACTGCTGGAACATTTGTGTATAGATCTTTGTGTAGACATATTTTTTATTTCTCCCGGGTAGATATCTGAGAGTGGAATTCTTGTGTCACTAGGTAATTCTGTATTTACATTAAAAAAAAAAACTGCCATGCAGTGTAATGGCATCATTTTTCATTTCCACCAGCAACATATGATGGGTGCAATTTTTCTATATCATTGCTGACCCTAGTATCGTCTGGTTCCTAGTGATCTCAGTAGGCAGTGATGAGATAGGCATTTTCATGAAGGCTCTGATCTAAACCAGGATATAGAGGGGTGTTAGAAACTTTATTTCCTCATTTTAACCTTTTTCCTGCTTTAGACACATGTGAGCATTCAGGACCCACCAACACCAGTCATTCCCATTTTTTAAAATTAATTTTTTAAGTTTATTATTTATTTTGAGAGAGACAGAGACAGCATTAGTGGGGGCAGAGGCAGAGAGAGAGGAAGAGAGAATCCCAAGCAGGCTCCACACTGTCAGCACAGAGCCCGATATGGGGCTCAAACTCATGAAATCGTGAGATCATGACCTAAGCTGAAACCAAGAGTCGGATGCTTAGCCTTGGGAGCCATCCAGATGCCTCAAGTCATTCCCATTTTTAAGCAGGATTCCAGTAATGTGCTTGTAAGTGTGCCCACTCATGCGTGGATCCACGGTAAGTTGGGGGAGTGCTTTTCCTCTTTTGTAGAGTATTTAATTAAATTCTTTAGTAAGTTCAAGTAAAGCATTAATTTTAGCTTGTGGAACTCACTTTCATAGTTTTTAATACTTGACTTCAATGCTCACTGGGAAAGAGCCTGAAAATTAATGGGCAAATAAAAGTCTATGAGATTGTGCAGTACTTGTAAGAACTGAGGAGAAGGATGGGAGTTTGGTTCAGTTGGTGGCCCTTTCGTCTGGAAAATTGTTCACACTTTGAGAGTTACATCATTTTTCTCTAGCATAGCCTTACTAAAAGACATTAAAATTGTCAACATGAGGGTTTTTATTTTTTTTAACAAGAATTGCAAATTGAATGGCCCAGTTTCTCTCTTGATATTGTATACACCTATGCCACACAAACCTGTCCCTCCCACCCTTGAGAAGTCTCCTAACTCTTCTGTCAATTCATCAAAGTTGTTCAGTGCTGGGTACCATGGGACCCAGAAGACAAGTAAAAGTTTTGGCCCTATCCTTAATGTATGAACATTTTAGGTGGGATGATGAGAGTTAGGTCAGTAAATCAGAGTGATTTAATATCAATTGCCAAATTGAATATATTTTAGGAACACAATGGTAGCTCTAGGAGGTGAAGGTTAGATTTCTCAGGGACAGCTTCATGGTCTAAAGAGGAGACAATGCAGGCTTTTAAAGATTCTAGAATTCCTGCTAATGTAGAATTGGAAGAAGTCTAAAATATCCTGATATCTCATTGAGCACACATCAGATCTTCTTTAATAGGTTGAAAAATTGCAAATCTCTCAGGAATGGCAGGAAAGAAAATTTGGATAGAGGAAGTAGGTAGGCATTATCATCTCTGACACTGTTATCTCTGTTTTATGATCTTTATGCCTGTCTCAGGGAAGAGAAAAAGAAGGGAGGGAAGAGTTTCATTCTAGGACACCTGCAGTTATGGGTTGCTTCTCTCTGTGGCTGAACATTGTTCCTTAAATGGGTCATTCAGCATGCTTCCTTGATTACCTGAGTCTTGTCATCCAGTCTCTACTTGATTTAAAGCAAATAAATATATCATTTTAGGACTATGACAGAAGTTGGAATAATCCTGAAAATTACATCATTTCATAATAAAACCAGCCAAACAACAATTTTTAAACATAAAAATTCAACCTCTCATTCCTATAACTTGAATCTTTTGGATGATCAAAAATTTACAGACATATCCTCATTTATTTTTTTATTTTTTATTAAGTTTTATTTATTTATTTTGAGAGAGAGACTGAGCAGGCAAGGAGCATAGAGAGGGAGAGAAAAATTCCCAAGTAGGCTCCATACTGTCAGCAGAGAGCATGACATGGGGTTTGAAATCACCAACTGTGAGATCATGACCTGAGCCAAACCAAGAGTCAGATGCTCAGCTGACTTAGCCACCCAGGTGCCCCTCATTTGTTATTTTAAAAAAAGGTTTGATTACTGGTTGGTTTCAGTTCAGTTATACCTGAAAATATGTTTTAAGAGAGAGTGAGAAACTTCTGTAGCAACTGAATCTAATATGTTCTATGCTGTCATTTTGACTCAATATAAAGTTATTTAAAATACATTTATTTTTCTCATTGACTGTTTAGGTCAAAGCACATACTTTAAAATTCTATCCACAGAATTGTCATAAGCTCACCATAAAATTTGAGCCAGACATTTATTAATTTCATAAAATAGCAAAAAGTTTATGTTGTTTTAGACACTGGTAATAACTAGATCATATATATAGAATCTTAACTAAATTTGAAGATGAAAAGCCTGAACCTTAGAGAGGAGAAGTAAACTCTCCTAGTATCACACAGCTAGTTAGAGGCATAGCCTGGTTTCAACATGAGATCCGTCTGCTTCAAATCATAATATTTTGCTTCATTTATTCCAAAATTGAAATATCTGTGTAATCTAAAAATTTGGCCCTACACCAATGTGCATACACCTAAAATATATAAAATTAGCAAAAAGTGTTTTCTTAATATTGTTTATGACATATTCACATAGAAAGCCCATCATTTATAGTTGATTTATTCCTTTTTAGCTTTAGCCTTATCTGAGGTATTATTGTCCAAGTGAATCAAAGCAAGGAATTATATAAAAATATTAAAATTGGTTATACATGACCAGTAGGGTTATTCATGGCCAGAAAAAAATCTTTTTTTTTCTATTTCCCAAATTTCTGCCTTTGTTCCATAAAAAATAACAGCTGTAATTTAGTTGTTTATTATAAACTTGTGTACCACGTATCTTCTCACTGGTGTGCCATTAGTACCTGCACAGTTAGTACCCCGTGAACCCGTGTTGACAACATGAATGGATACAAACAGTGAGTACATAACTTTCTTGCATAAATTCTTTCTTTATTTAATCATTTTTAACATGAAAAAAATGATTATTATTACCATTTAACATGAAGAAACTGCAGTTCAGAATGGTTAAGTAATCCGTCTGAAATCCAGTGACTCATTAGTAAAGAAATGACATTTAAAACCGTTCTGCCCCATTATGATGATAACTGAGGTATTAATTTTACAACAGAAACTTAATATAATCTGAAAGTTTACCATGACTCTTCAGGAAGGTAGATAATATCGATAGGAACCAAATTGTGAGGGTTTCAGGTAAACTCTGAGGAGTAGTTTGCATGTTTTTACAGTATATGCCCGAGCCAGGCCTCTCTCCCACCCTACCATGGGAACAACCTGTCAGATGAAAGGAGAGTGTTCCAGAAACTTCTGTGAAACTGGGAAGTGTGACTGTGAAACTGGACGAGTCCTAATGTCTCTGCTTACTCTCGTAGCTACTAAATGTATCCAGTTTTTGAAAATTAAAAAAGAAAGAAGAAAATAATTGATAGACTTTTCCTTTCTCCAAACCATCATTTTTCTATACCAGTGAAAGGCTGGCAGACCAGCAGGCCTCCAGCTACTGCCATCCTAATTGACTGTGTTGTGTTCTGGGCTCTCACTGCTTTTTCACTAAGGCATAGGTACAAGCCCCAGATGGTTCTTGAAAACTAACCTTTGTGCTCCAGGCCTTGGCCAGTCCATCTGTCCTTTCATACCTATTAATAGATTTTTCACCTGAGCCCTACAAGTCAGGAATGGAAATTTGCTCCTTTTGTTGGTTCCAGGGTTGCCAAGAGATAAATCACTGGAGACCATTGGAAACCAACCGGTATCTTTTCCCAAAGATAGCAATTCCTGGCTGCTTAGGATTGTGCTAACCCCTTTAATCTTGCAGTGTTAAGCAGAACTTCAGAGATACATTTTATTTTATTTTATTTTATTTTATTTTATTTTATTTTATTTTATTTTATTTTATTTTATTTTATTTTCATTAGACTATTTTAAATTCCTTCATTCTCATTCTTCATTCAGGCATTTCTTCTTTTCCTCTACTCCTTCTTTTCCTAACCTCATTTTCACTATGATAATGCTAAATCTTTTGAGTTGTTTTTTAGGATGCTTTCCAGATGTTACAGGAAATAATATCATGTTATAATATTTATGATGATAGTTTCTATTTATTAAGTACCACCAATATTCTATAGATATGTGTAAAGTATCTCTGTTTTATAGATGATTATACTGTGTCTAAGAGAGAGTAACTGACTTGCTCATTTAACACATACAAATGGCAGATTCAGAATATGAGCCCTGTTCCCATGATCAAACACAGTTTTTTAAAAACAGTGTCAAATCCTGTTATTAAAGTGTATAGTCATGACTATTGTTCTAGCCATGGACATGACTGTTAGTACTTTACGAATCTTTTGAACTTCACTGTCTTAGAGCAAGGAGAATCACCTTGTGTACCAGAAAGAGCAGGATAAGGGGACATTGTGTTTGTACGCATTTTAACACTTCCAGATGCTCATTAAAATGCTAGTGGAATAAATAAGAAAAAAAATATGTGTATCAATATAGGAATTGCAGAAAGATTACATTTAAAGGAAGAGCAAACAAAGAAAGGCCAACCAACCAAACACGGAACACATGTCCTAGCCAAATAAAATAATTTGGAAATTTGCTGTATTTTCCATGTTCTAAAACATTTTATTATAGAATAATTACCCATTTCTTAAATATTTGGGCTTTTTCTTACAGTGTCAAGGAGAGGTTGTTGTTGTTGTTGTTTTTTTTTACTATTAACTTAGCAATCTCTAAACTTTTTATCTCACATTTATAGTAAAGAATTTTGGAGCATTTATCCCAATATGTGAATATATAGTATACGAATTTTGGATCAAATCTTCAGCTGTGAAGACCGGCTAATGAGAGGGGCATTCTAACTGTGCATGTATTAAATATTAGTAAAGCATACTTTATTCCTTGTCATTTTACATGCAAATAAATATAATGGCAGTTCTGATATTTTCTTCCCACATCCTTTTGACTTAACCTTGTGCAATTTTATATTGATTGTATACTAATACTACCCTTAGGCTTAGGTAATCTGATTCCCCCTCCCCCCTCATGATCATATCCCTGCCTGACCATTATTTAGTTATACAAAGCCTGTGCCACATCAAGGAAGTTGAATAGCCAATCTCTGAGGGCCCCGATGCATTCAGAGGGTGTGATGTGGGGAAATGGGTTATGCACAGTGACATTAACCTCCTCATAGGGCTTCCCCATTGCCCTCTAAGGACCAGTTATTAAAGGCCTTTTCCTTTCTCTCTGAGTTTCTTAAGGCTAAACAGAGACCCACTGATTTGAAAAGTAATCATCTGGTCTCCTAGTTTGTCTCAGGAATGTGTTGTAAACGATGCAATGAATAAACACACTAAAGAAAAGCATTATTTTTCTTTTTTTCTTTTTTTTGTAGGTTCATATAGCAGACCATAAAAAGTATATATACTTGGCTGGCAGTAAAATCTATCAAAGTTTTTCAACAGCCTCATATTTTTTACATTCCTTCGCTGCCACCAGCAGCTGCCTCTACATATGTTCCTTGATTTTATGGGTGCATTACAACAGCATCAAAGCTGCTGTAACATTGCAGGCACGTTTTTATGGGGAGTGATTTCAACACCATGCCGTCCGGCTGGCCCACCCCAGCCTTCTGTTGCTGGAACGGAATGGCAAAGCCATTTAATAAAGGGGATAAAGAGTAAGACAGAGAGTGGGTGGTCCAAAAATGAATATTGCCTTTTCTCCATGCTAGGGGAAGGGGCTTAGAGGTTACCTCCTATATCAGCTTATCAGGGCTACTAACTTCCCTAGAGATGACAGGATAACAAAGCATTGGAGCATCTACATTTCTGTGAGGAAATAGCCCATGAAGAAGCAATTTATAACCTCCATAATGACAGCATGATATGAGTGTATGGCTAAATGAAGGTGCTTATGCTCCACTAGGGTGGTCAGAATAACTATATTATTATTATCATTGCATGTAATATCTACATAATTATGTCATTAATATTGAACCTTTAGGCTGTATCTACAGAGGGATATAGCTCTAAGAATATTGCACCTGGGGGCCCATTTTTCTTTTTTCTTCTATCTAGAGAGCACATGAACAGATGGTATGTGGGTGGCCTTGTGTTCATGTCCTTAAGGCCTCCAAACACCATCCTCTTCCTTCAGACTCACTCCTGCTTTTGGCACAGGACACACACTTGAATGTATCTAGCCTGTGCCTCTCAGTAAAGAAGGTGCCAGGCACTGAGACTAGGGCAGAAGGATGTAGGGATGTGTGTGAAGGAAATGGAGACTTCCCTCTTGTCATAGAGGATAGTGGCTCATGTTAACAGTTTTAAGATTTTTTTCAAAGAAAGAGAACCCTTTTAAAAGAAGAATTGAGGGAGAAGTTTACATTCTTGGGGAAGTTACACTTTGATGCAAGAATTTCTAGATCTGGAGCGGGGGAGCACCTGGGTAGCTGAGTTGGTTGAGCATCCGACTCTGGCTCAGGTCATGATCTCACAGTCCGTAGGTTCAAGCCCGTGTTGGGCTCTGTGCTGACAGCTCAGAGCCTAGAGCCTGCTTCGGATTCTGTGTCCCCCCCTCTCTATGCCCCTCCCTCACTCATGATTTGTCTCTTCCTGCCCCTCAAAAGTGAATAAAGATTTAAAAAAATAAAAAAAAAAAAAGAATTTCTAGATCTGAGTTTCAGTCTGAACTGGTTCCAAAAAAGTGACAGCCAGTGTCCTCAAAGTCATCTCATGTTTCCATTAACTGGATGTTAACTAACCAGTTTGAGCATTAACTAGACATTCACTGGTGGATTCTAATTTTGAAGTAGTATACATCTAAGGCATATTTTCTTATTCCACTTCCACTCTTCCAGGCTCCATGCTAGGAGCCGCCTGGCAATTTGCTGACTTCTTGATGCTAATCAATCTTGAATACTTTTGACGAGAAAGACACACAGCATTTGTTAGTGCTGAAAGGGACCTTGGAAATCAGCCACTTCACCCCTCTTTATCTTACATCTTATGCTGAGAGGTAGAGACAGGGAGAAGTGATTTGTTCAGGGTACAAAGTGGAGTGTAGAACAGGTCAGAAGTGAAATCTTCTGATACTTTTTCCACTATATGTTTTCAGAGTTGCTTTTAAATTTGGGCTTGAAAGTCATAGTATCTTTATCCTGTAGGTTGTCATTTCTGATTTTCCTTTCATGCACTCAGTCCTTCTCGAAAGGATGTGGGCTTTGGGCACATTTTTCCAGGGACAGAGATGAATTGGCACTGAGCCCACTGTAATCATTTTTCTGTTACATCTGTTGAGCAAGACTGTACTTCTTTAAAGGTGTGCCCCTGGATAGAATCTATGTGCTCTTTCTTTTTTTGTGCCATCCAGAATGTTCGACATTCTTCCCAATGTTCCACACACTTTCTGTCTGGCTGTACTCCTGTGAATTTCTCAGCTAACACTTTAAACTCAAAAACCACTAAGTCATGGGCATCCTGTTTGGCACAGTTATGACTCTTCTGGTCTCTTGTTGAACATTAGGATGTAAAAAAAAAAAAACCCTGATTATAGAGTATGTTGGTATTATTCATTAATTTTTTATAAATCTTTATGGGAGACTCTTCTGGAAGTTTTTACATTTCATAAATTCATGCTGGGCATATTCTTTTTATAACACCCATCCCACTCACTAGCATCTTGGTAAAAACCACAAACCAGCAGATTATACTGATTTGTATCTTCTAATGAAACCTCATGGAAGTGAAAAGAAAAAGAAACTTTTTTTTGGGGGGGGGATAAGGATAACTCAAGAAACAGGTTATGTGTTATGCACTTTACAAATTATGTTTCTAATCATTACAGTAAATTCCCAATACTGTGTTATTTGGCTTTTGCCCGATGAGGCTCAGAACACCTGAGTTACTCGAGCAAACTCTCACAGGGAAGCATTAGCATGGCCAGGATTCTTACTCCTCCATCTGGCTTCACAGCACATGTTCTTTTTACAGCCTGTGGCTAGGCTGTACACTAAGGACACTCACATCATTTCTTCCACTGAATCCTCACAATAACCCTCTGGAACCGGTGTTTTAAGCCCATTTTACAGATAAGGAAACTAAAAGGGAGAGAGGTTAAGTAATCTGTCTAGGGTCACTCAGCAAAGAAGCAGCAGAACTGAGATTCAAATTCAAGTTGGTCTGGCTCCAGAGCCCATGTTCTTCCTACATTACCATCTTCCTTTTAAGTAATGAATGTGTTCATGGACTCTATTTGAGTCTCACTCAATTATACTGCCCACTCTCAGTTATTTGTTTAGAAGTTAAACTGTACCTATTATTATTATTATTATTATTATTATTATTATTATCATAAGTTTATTTTGAGGGGAGCAAGGGCAGAGAGAGAGAGAGAGAGAGAGAGAGAGAGAGAGAGAAAATCTCACGCAGGCTCTGTGCAGTCAATGCAGAGCCCAATGCGGGGCTCGAGCTCATGAACCATGAGATCATGACCTGAACCAAAATTAAGAGTTGGGTGTTTAACCAACTGAGTCACTCAGGGACCCCAATTATTTTTAATTTCAAAAGCAGTTAGCTATTTATATACTTTCAATTTATTTCTCTGATCTCCCCGAGTGGTGGGAAATCCATGAAGAACAAAGAAGCACTATAGAGTTGTCTAGTCAGAAGAAAGGGCAACCAAGAAAAGATGTGACTGAAGTTTCCAATTTTTTCAAAGGTTGCCATATGGAGAAAAAGATTGACTTCTATTCTAAATGACTTAATAGATTAGAATTACGACAAATGAATGTAAACTACAGGGAAAATATTTTGGATGAAAATAAAGAAAAGCTCTCTAAAAGAGCTGTCTAAATATGGACTAGGCTATCTTGTCACATGGCAGTGTTCAGAAGCAGCACGACCACTTGGCCAGGTTGCTATAGCAGGGATCAGATGACATTTAAGGTTCTCGAGATTGGGAGACCGTCTGACACGGCTTTGCATTCCTATGTATTCGTCACTGGATGCTTGCCTGCTAATTCTGCAAAATCTGGAATGTGTTCCCTAACAGTTGGCACAAGTGGCTTAGAAAATTGAAGAGCCAGGAGGGCTGGATGTCTGTCTCAGTCTTCATCAACCCTGGGTGTGTCAGTCCACAAACCAAAGGAATGAGGTACATCAGTGCCAACTGTCATCAATGACCCTCTGTCAAAGTTCCAGACAGAGGGAGAAGGTGATACAATTTGCAGTGCTCCTTTTCATTCGTGTTTTCCTGTGACTTGGTGTCATAATAATCAGAAAAGCAGCAAACAAACAAACAAACAAAATACACTCCCTGAGTATTGGTTTGAAAGGGCACAGAGTAGCTAAAACCTTAAGTTTTGAGCAAGGTTACCATTTGCAGCATTGATCGTTTTCTTTTTCATCTGACTGGCAATCACAGAACTATTATATATAAGAATGATAATAATGATAATATTATAATGATAATTTATTGGGAATTCACTGTATTTTAGATATTATTCCTAGTATCTTATAGGTAAGCAAAATAAGGTATAAAAAGCTTGCACAGCAAGGTCACACAGCTCTAAAATAGTGGAACTAGGGTTCAAATCCAGGTCCATTTGATATCAGAGTATGTTTTCTTATTTTTGTTGCTGGTATTTCCATCACCTATGCTATTTCTTTAAAAAAGTTTTTTTTAAAAATGTTTGCTTATATTTTAGAGAGAGAGAGAAAGAGAGAGAGAGAGAGAGAGAGACAAAGCATGAGCAGGGGAGGGCATAGAGAGGGGGAGACACGGAATCCAAAGAAGGCTCTAGGCTCTGAGCTGTCAATACAGAACCCAATGTGGGGCTTGAACCCATGAAGTATGAGATCATGACCTGAGCTGAAGTTCGATGGTTAACCAACTGAGCCACCCAGGTGCCCCTTTCACCTATGTTACTTGAATAGGACTTAATGACTATTTCACTATTGCTAGATTATAGTTCTTTGCAACCACATGGACAGACCGTCTATAAATAGGACAGTGGGAGGAATACTACCCTTGGTCTAGATATGTTGTTTTCTTTTCACCTTAATTTCTTTGTCTTTAAGCAGAAAGGGTATCTTAGTTAGTGTTCCCTGAAAGCAGAGCCTGAGATAAGTACTTGGGTAAAAGCCTTGTTTTTTTTTTTTTTTTTTTTTTTGAGGTGAATTTAGGAAGCAGATGTCGAGAAGCAAGGAAGGAAGAAAAGCTAGTGTAAGGGAACATTACTGAGGTCATTGCAGCAGGAAGCAGGGTTCAGTTCTCCTGAGCAGAATACCATATGTGGCCCAGTATCATCCACCTGAAAGATGGGAGACTAGTCCCATCCCCTGTTTGCTGAGGGTGCCACCCAGGGACTCTCCTTGCATGTTCAGTGAGCTGACCCCAGCGCAGAATGTGGAAAGGCAGGGCATATGCTTCAGGTGACAAATTGGCAGTACAAAAGAAGCATAAACTTTCACAGAACCGTATATCATAGTTGCAGCAAAAATCACTTGGTAGGCTTAAGAGAGGTGATGTCTGTCACACAAAATTAGAATAGATGGTCTTTAAGGGGCTCCTGGGTAAGTGTCTAACCCTCAATTTCATCTCAGGTCATGATCTCACAGTTTGTGAGATTGAGCCCTGTGTTGGGCTCCATGCTGACAGCATGGAGCCTGCTTGGGATTCTTTCCCTCTCTCTGCCTCTCCCCTGTGCATGTGTGCACTCTCTCTCCCTCTCTCAAAATAAATAAATAAACTTAAAAAAATAGATGCTCTCGGGGCTCCTGGGTTGCTCCAACTTCGGCTCAGATCATGATCTCGCTGTTGGTGAGTCCAAGCCCCACGATGAGCTCTGTGCTGACAGCTCAGAGCCTGGAGCCTGCTTCAGATTCTGTGTCTGTCTCTCTGCCCTTCCCATGCTCACGCTCTGTCTCTCTCAAATATAAAAAATAAAGCATAAAAATTTTAAATAAAAAAAGATGCTCTTTAAAATGTTTTTCAATATAAAATTTATAAATGCATGCAATTTTTGATCTAGAGTTATATGCAAACACCTAATATAACTCTATTTTTCAGTTAAGAGCCGTGGTCCAAAACATTTATCCAAATCCCGCCCTGAGTTAGTGGATGAACTGAGCCTCAACCTCACATCCCATGAATCCTGGTCATTGAAGCTCTTGGCCCACTTCCTATCTGATACTAATTAATGGATAATTAATGATTGTTGCCTTGTAGTGTGTCTGGAAGTTCTGAATATGGTTATCTCCACTGGCTTTGTAGAGCCTTTTCAGAAGGTATCCCAGCAGGATTGCCTTATCTATGTTGGCTAATTCCTCCTGAGACTCCAGGGTAAGAGGGATGAGGATGGTAATTAGGGAGAGCAATGCAGCTTCTTCCCCAGAACTGTGCATCTCTCATATTACCTGTCGCTACCCCTTGTAATCCTCTCAGCTGCCATTGCCGGTTGTATTTGCATACATCTATTGTACACAGCAAAGGCTGGGGAGTGATGAAGAGGGGTTGCCAGGATGTGAAATCCAATAAGGATACCGAGTTCCATCTTCTCAACTAAGGAGCATGGTAATTAAAACAGTATTTACAATGCAATAAAGGCAGAGCTAATTACTGGCAAATGAGATTGAGATGATGCTCTTTCCCAGTGAAACTAGACCGGGATCGGCCTTTACTATAAATCCTCCAACTGTCTCCTTTGTTAATTATGATCTTCATAATTCCCTTCTTGGCAATATTTCCCTAATTTATTGCTGCTCAATGGCAATGAATTAATGGAAACTGAGGTAGGAGTGATAGAGAGAGCTCAGGATAGCTGTTTGGGCCCTGGATCACTAACATGGACATAAAGACTTGGAGAACAGGGCTATTGGTAATAATCATAAGGCAAAATGAGGGCATTCTTCTGAATAAGCAGCAAGACTTGATCCTTTGCTAAGTTGCGTGGGACTTTATATTTGATAACTGTTTCCAGACCACATACAGATGTGGCACATTAGCAGATGCCTATTCTTTACCTTAATTATTAAAAATATATCCTGAGTTGGGCCTTTTGGCACAGTGTTTGAGCAATCAGTGCTATAGAAGCAGAATTGGAGTCACCATCCCTGTTCTAAGAGTGCTTAGTGTTCAAATTATTAATCTAGAGGTCAGCAGACTTTTTCTGTAAAAATATTTTTAGTAAATATTTTAGGTAGTAAATATTTTAGGCTTTGTGGGGCCACATACGATCTTTGTCACATATCCTTGTTCTCCTCCTCTTCTTCCTTTTTATTCTTAACAACTCTTTAAAGATATAAAACACATTCTCAGCCTCCAGGTCATATAAAAACAGGGCATGGCTGATTGTGAACTGGCAGGCCATAGTGTGTTGACCTTATAGTACATTACATACTCTTATCCTTAGCCAAAAACCCCTACAGGTGCAGAACTAGATAATCAAGTAGTGATATCCTATCCATATAGTCATGTAAAGGTTAAATTTGAGGATGAAGTAAGATGCAGAATTAAGGGAGGGTGAAAAAGAGTTAATTCTAGGACAGGGGTGAGCACTATTATCTTTTGTATGATGTTCCTTTCTAGGTTGACCCTTATTTTTTTTTTAGTTGTATTTAAAATCAAGAAATGTGATATATGTACCTTTGATTAAGAATTCTCATATTATTTTCCCTATTTACTCTCTTTACCCTCATTATTTATTGTTTATGGATAAATTTTTAGAAAATACAAAACTTGTACTTATTTCAATACCTGAGGTGATGCTGGTTTTCCACAACACCTTTTGTGTCAGAGGAGTGTGATGGTTTGAGGGATTGAGGGACAAAGAAATAATCTGAAATCAGCATTTAACCATAAGCTTGGGACCAAAGGACAGTTCTATGGCAGTATTTACCAATAAAGGAATTGGTATCTTCATTTTTTTGTGGGACCATCTCTTGAACCACCTTTTGATTTCTGATCTCTTTCCTGTAAAGGATAGACCTCCGATCCATATGATAAAAGCAACACTTCTCACACCCCACTCACATATCCAAATCCCATCACTACTACTACCTGGGTAATGGACATTGGGCAGTATCTCTCAATGCATGGTTGAGAACCAATGAATTCTTCAGTTCTTAGGTGCTGGGGATGCTATATGAAAGGTTCTCATAGGTCATTGAGAATGTGGCTGCAGTGAGAAGACTTGAAATTGGTGGATGCAAAGCTCTGTGCTAATGATTATTCCCCTTCTTTAATACCATTCTGTATTATGGCTAGAGGATAATATTCTTGCTGCCAACCTTAGGACAACAGTAGCATCCCTTTTCTTATGTCTGTGTGCCCTATCATCCACACTGTCATATACTAGGTGAGCAAGGTTTGAAAAGTCACATCATTGGTGGCCTGTCCATAGCTTAGTCCAGTGTGGTCCCGGTGGTGTACAGGTGGGAGAACTGCCAGAATCCATGGATGGCTTTCTCAGTGTGTGCGAAGAATGAGCAGATTACATTATGCTGATTTATATGTTTTCAGTTTTATATTTCTGAAAGGTGATTGCATACCCAGAACTAGGTGAGTCACAGGTGGCTATTCTAGGGCATTTGAAATTCTATTTGTGCTTTTGTGTCTCTTGTTCATTGGGAGAGAGCAAATGTGGCTGCGCAATGAGCCTTATATTCTCCATTAGTTATGGCTCAAGGATAAGTGCGAATAAGAGATGGCCATTATGATTCAGTGTCAACAATAGGTCCTTATTTGAAAGTGTTACAGCATGATGTGTTGAAAGAGCATGTGTTTTAGAGTTAGAGAATTATACATTTGAATTCCTTACCTATCATTTGCTAGCAGAGGAACCCTAGGAAAATTACTCAACTTCCTTTAATCTCAGAGATTATAAAGCTTTCTTGCAAGGCACAGGAGAAGATGATTCACTATGAGTTAAATGTCCAGCGTGAGGCCCAGGCTCTAATAGTTATGCAACACTCCACTGCTGTTGTTAACAGTAAGTATAAATCAGATGACCGTATGCACAAGAGCAAGGCCTATTGATTACTCACTATTGACTGATGCTAACTAGTGATAAAATAGGCGTTATCTACATACCTAGGAGTGCAAAGTGAGGGTCACTCTCGTTTTCAGACTAGCATCCTTTTACATGTGACTTTCAGCACAGAGCTGTGTGAGGTGGTGTGGCATTGTAGGTGGGAGATAACTATCTGTGTTTTAATCCTAGGTTTGCCTCTTCCCAATTCTGGCTTTGGGGGGAAGTGTTTCAATCTTAATATAACTTTCCTCCTTCTCTGTAAAATAAACATATCTAAATAGATCTTCCTGGATAATTGTGAGGATTAAATGTGACAACTAATCATTGGCTGTGGCATCTAATTCATACCATATACTAATTACTCAGTACAAGTAGATTGTTTATACCTTCCTGTTTAGGGTTTGTCCTTGTGAAGATTTGCGATAGAAATGTTTGTCTTTGACTCGATCCCTTGCTTCTCCATACTTTCTTCTTTCAGAGTATTGAACTTTTTGGTCTCTGAGGCACCCAGCAATAGTCCATTCACATTAGGTGAAGGTAATTTCTTACTTTTCTCTTTCTTTCCATTTGCCACACAGCAGGTGAACCCTATCTCCGTTACTATTAAAGAGGTATTATACAGTTTATGATCACCAAAATAGTGACAATATATCAGGGTCAGGTATGTGAGGTCCCTTTGGCCATTTTGAGCCAATATTGAGCCCCTGGATAAGTCAGCCTCACATGGGGGGTTGGACTGGAGTTGGCCACATACTAGGGGAGTCAATGAACCAGGGCCACAGTAAGACAACACATCAACCCGCACTGAAGTTGGCATAAGACAGATCTTGAACAATAAGCCAGAAGGAGCTAAAGAAGAAAGTTGATAAGATCTGTGAATTTTATCAGGCTTATTATATTATTATAATTATATTATTTTACAAGTCTATAGTTTCTTATCTGAAACTCTGGGGATAATTGTGTTTTGGAATTCAAAAATGCTCCCAGTTTTAAAAGGTGCCACAGTACTTTTAGTGCATATTATATAAAACCCCCTGTGAGGGCTGGGGCAGCACCCCACTACTGAACACACTATTACTTTCTCAGCAGAAATATGGATATATATTCACAACAAATTAGGGTAAATAAAGATTTAAAATAGCCTTATGTCAGTCCAGGTCAGGTTTTTTCACCAAATTAGATAGTCAGGCTGTATTTTGACACCAAATGAATTAGGAAAATACTTCTGTTTTTCAGATGTTTTCGTGTTTTTGGCATTGCTAATAATGAATGGATGGTGAAACCGAATTAGAAAGTAGATAGAAAATTGTGGTTAAATATGAGTTCAGATAACAAAATTTCTCACATCCTTGTACCTGAGTTCATCTATCTGCCCAATAAATACTCATCAGGTGATAGAAACAATATGCCAGGCCGTGGATAAGACAGCAAACAAGATGGATGAAACCTCTGCTTATATGCCTCTTTTACCACAGGCCTGTGCCTCTTTTACCTCTTCCCTTCCTCTTTCTTTTCCTTTCTCTTAGGTAAGGAAACTGATCTCCTTCATCTGCGTGTACCTTTTCTGTGTGATATCCTGGGCTTATCCAGGAAGAAAAAGCCAGGATACTTGGTACATATATTTACTGTGGCATGTAGCAGAGTGTGATCTTTTCCTTTCCCATCTGACTCACCAGGGAAAATGTAAACACTTGAGAAAAGGGGGTTTTAGAGCCTGGATGCCTAGTCCAGGGCCTTGTACACAGTAAGTGCTCAGCAAATACTTGGTATATAAATACCTGTTCCTCTGGATGATTGAAACACCTTCATATCTCAATTTTATTGAATTATATGGGGACAAAAAGATAATTTAGTCAGTCCCCCTTTTTTTCTGGCTCTCTGATTGACTGGCTATTTTTTCTTCTGAATTGTTAAGTTAGAACCAAGTAAAAATGTGTATTTTTAGCATCACTCACCAGCAGTGAGTTAATTTTATCTTTTTCACTTGTCTTAGCTCTACAACATTATTACCCTTTTGCACTATCAGATATTAAAATCATATTAATAATCAGGAACTGTATTAAACTGTCTAAAAGTTAAATAATATAGTAGCACATTTGAAGGTTAGTGGTACCCGTTGGGTGTAATTCACCAAGAACAAACTTAGCCCCTTGCTTCTCTGGAGATACAACAGACTGTATTGTTTTTAAGGAGATTAATTATCCTTATGATATCTTGGAATATGCAATAAAATCAATGTCATTTGGCTGACTAGGCTTTTTAAGTTACAAATTAAAAGCTAAGATCATGGAATTGCCTGAGGCCGGGTATAAGGGCTGCTTACTTTAGAGGGAATGTCTTCTTGCCTTCCACATTTCCCTCTTGTTCTCTGATGTGGTTAGGATTAAGAATCTGTGAAGAAGCTCGGATGCTAAGTCTTGAGGTCTCACTTATCTGTATCTGACTGGCTATGCATCTTTGAGCACTTACTTTGTATAGGACCTGATTTTTCTATTTATAATGGAGGAGAAACGTGTTTTCTCTTTTTCTCTCCTGATAATACTGTGAAATTGAATGTGGTTATTTCCTGAGGATTTCTCTTCAACTCTTGAAAGGATAGATATGTCCATTCAGATGCAGAGTGGAGAGAATTCAGGGTCTGCTCTGATGCTCATTCATTATGCTGTATTAGGGGAGAGTCTTGATGTCTCTTTCCCCAGTTTAGGTAAGATTAATAAGGGAATAACAATTTTTATCCTCCATTTTGAGGGACTGTTATAACACACAACTGTCTGCAAAAGTATTTTGTAAAGTCAGTTAGTAAAAAAAAATAGTATCTATATTTTTTTACTGATAATAAGATGGATTTACTTATGTCACTGCTGTTTATGGTTCACCCTTATACACGCAGACTGAGTCTGTTGACTGGTAGAAGCTGACTTTTTCACAAGTGAGGTGACTCTCTGAGTTATCTTCAAATATGAAGACCACCTGGCTGGCCCCTATGAGAATTCAGATGGGCTTTAAGGGCATCGGGTACACACTGTGTTTTCAAGGACACCAATCACACGTGTACTTGAACAAAGACCTGGTTAGCACACTTTCTGGGACTGCTTCTTGCAGCATGAATTGTAATAGATGACACTAGGAATTGATGATCTAACTTTCCTTTTTGTGAGCTCAGAAGAGATTTTCCCATTAGGAGGCAGGGGTAGGATTGGCCTATGAGTGTCAGAAAGTAACTAAAGTTCTGAGACTTTGAAGTCAGTCTAACAGGTTGACTCAATAAAAAAGAAATCAAGTAAAAAAAAAATTAACAAGTCAAAATAAATTAACAAAATAAAGAAAGAAGATTTGGGGGAGAAGTCAAAGAGTCTTTCCAAAGATTTATTACTGTGAATCTTAGAATCATCTTGTATCTGTCTATAAAGCCCTAACTTACAGACTTAGATAAATTATCATACGCCTAGTCAGAAAGGAGCCTTTTTTTCTGTCAAGATCAAGGTGGATTAGCTTAAATCTTCTGTGGTTTGCTGAAGCTCAACACTCTGAGATGTTGGTGAGTCTGGAGGAGGGAGTTCTGTTTCCGGGATTTTCTCTGCCTAGTGTCTTTTTCACACATGATATCTGTGCTGTCTTATTTCACTCCAGGAAACTATTTGTGAACCTGGACTTTATCAAAGATTTGGAGTTCCTTTGTGCATATAGGCTCCACTGGAATATGTTGTGTCCACTGGGCTAAGACTGGGATTCCCTCACTCTAACCATTATTGGCTCACTAAAAAACAAACAAACAAAAAACAAAACAAAACAAAACACCTTTTTTTGTTACTCAGCAAAGCAAAAGAAAGTAACAGGAAATAAGAGTTTGTCAAAAGAAAAATTACATGGGATTTAGAAGGTGGAAGTGAAGTGGAAACAACTGCTCTCAGAAAGTTGTTATGGTTAGACAGTCACATGTAGATAAAGGGGTGCCCTGAGCATCCCAGCTTGTCTTTCTAACTGCTGGCTCTGTTGGTAACTGTGGCCCCAGGCCCATCACCAGGCCACTGTCCGTGGGCCCACTGAGGAGCCAAGAGCTTCTCCCAGAAGTGATAATGTTCATCAATTCCAGCCATTCACTTTTCTCAGCTTCTGCCACAATTGTCTAAAATCGAATTCCTGTACTACATCTTTGTTCTTGTATTCTTTAGAGTATCTTGATGGATACACAGCCTTGACTGTAATCTTGGCTTCTCTCTCTCCCCTAACTCCACTCATCTATCACTTCTATCTCATCTTCCATTCCTTTTCTGGAGCATCAAAAACAATGTTTCCTCTTTGTTATGCCTAAAGAGCTTGTTGCTGCCTCAGACCTTCAGGGACTCTGTTTTTACTCCAAACCCTTATCAAAGTATTGCTAAAATTTAATTGATTTCTTTCTTTAGAGAAATATGAACCTTAGATATTTATATTTCAGCATTTTACCTGTGGTTCCATGTATTTGGGGGCATGCATTGCCTTATGACTTTTCTCCATTTGTTTGCCTATGGATATTCCTGCTAGATTAGCATACAAGGCATTTCATAAGACTTATATGGTAGGTTGAAAATGGCTCCCCCCAAAGGTATGTCCACATTCTGTTCCCTTGAAACTGTAGATGCTACTGCATTTGGGGGTGAAAAGGGTCTTTGCAGATATGATTAAGTGGAGGATCTTGGGGTGAGGAGATCATCCTGGATTATCCAGGCGGGCCTTAAATATCATCACATATAGCCTCATAAGAGAAAAGCGGAGTGAGATTAGACCATCATATGAAGATGAGGCCTTGTGACAACTGAGGCAAACATTGGAATGATGTGGACACAAGACTAAGAATGCCAACAACCACCGGAATCTGGAAGAAGCAAGGAATAGCTTAGATTCTCCCCTAGAGCCTCAAGAGGGAATATGGTCCTGCTGACACCTTGACTTCAGTTCAGTGAACTGGTTTCCAAGTTCTGGCCTCAAGAATTGTGAGAAAATAAATTTATTCTGTTTTAAGGCACCAAGTTTGTAGTAATTTGTTACAAAAGCCATAGGAAACGAACCCACTCTAGTGTTGTTTTCTGTGAGTCAACTGCTTGTAAATCCTAAAGCCCGTCCTGCTCACCCACGCCTCTGTGCTCTCACATATGGAGTTCTTCTCCTCACTGGGCTGCCTTCTTCAAACGTGTTCATTTATATAACTTCTCTTTTCCCTTAACAATTCAGCAGAGATACTGCTGTCTCGGCGAAATCGTCACTGAATTTTGATTTGGCTTAGGTGCCCCTCGTTTGCTTTCCAAGGCCATCCGTATTTCTCTGTTAGACACCTCGTCATACTCTACCGTAATTATGATAGTTGACCTTTTCAATCATCCCCATTGAAAGCCCTTGAAGACAGGAACTATGTTCTCTGTGATTCTAGAATCTAACATTAGGCCTGGAATACATTAAAAACACAGCAAATGCTAGCTGAATGAAATAATATAAGAATAAATGAGACTGTGTATAGAGTGAAGGAAGCAACTCCTGTTGAGTTTTTTGCTACTTGTAAATTGCTTCAGGAAAAAAAGATTTGCTAGAGCGGTGTATACTGTGAAGTTGAGGGATTTGTTTGAGATTGTAATCATCTCTGATTAAGCCAATCTTTCATTCACATGGATTATGAGAGATGACTGAGAATGAGCTTGCTCCAAGGATTGATTCACTCTTCAGTGTATTATTCCACTTACCAAACATACAGTGTACATCTAATGTGTGAAAGACACTGTTGGAAAAAAAAAGTGAGTGAAAAAATGATTCTTATCATTCACGAGTTTATATGGTAAGGAAATACAGTCTCTTTTGAGGTAACTATGGTAAAATGCTATTTGTTACATGTGATATAGTAGTTCATTGAAAAGAATGAGAATTCATTGTAAAGGAAATAGTTTTATAGCTGATTTTGAAGAATGAACTAATAGAGAAATAGAAACCAACCAGTAGGCAAAACACATATGGAAGGGCATGCAAATGAACGATGCCAAGCATTTTCTGGAAATGGCAAGTAGCACAGTCTTCTGGATTATATTTTTCAAAATAGGAGACTGGCTGAGGACAATGTTGCAAAGATGGCCTGGGTTAGGTTATGGGAGACACTGAATATTAAATTAAAAAATTTGGATTTTACACTATAAGGTTATAGGACTTATCAAAAGCCCTTGATGAAAGAAGCAACATTAGCAGAATCATGCTTTAAGGTTCTTTGATCTATTAGAAGGGGCAGAAATTGTGTCAGATGGCAAGAATGGGAGGCTAGGAGGTCTGTAAAGAGATCTTTACAGAGAAGTGCAGGTAAAAAAGGATAAATGAACAGAAAGGATAGGGGACGAGGGAAAGGAATGGAGAAAGGTTATAGGATTTGCTGTTTTGACAGTGAGCATGAAGGAGATGCTGTAAGATAAATGTGGTATTTTGATTGTATGAGATTGGTGATTGTTCAAGTCCTGAGGAGAAATAAAGAAGCAAAAGATAAAGATGAGTATAAAAGATAATATTCAAGTCCTGAGGAGAAATAAAGAAGCAAAAGATAAAGATGAGTATAAAAGATAATATTGTATACAATATTGATAAAAGATCAGTCAAACCCAATAAAATTCAGTGCAGTGGGCCTGAAGTGACAATTAAAGCCACAGTTTCAGACTCATATATTGATCAGCCTTCTTATGCTATTTTCCAGAGGATCCCTGACTGAACTCTGCATTGGCAGCAGAAGCCTGCACTGTATCATAATACTCATTCTTCTTGACTAGGAAGCCTTAAAACCAGGCTTAGCGTCTTCCCAGCTGTGTTGTAAAGAAGCATTGGTTGTAGCCTTTCTACTAACCACTATTAGTGGCTCCTCCACTGGGAATAACACAATTTTAAAGCCCAGGATGTATCCTTCTCAAGCTCAGAATATCCTCCCCATCCACTCATCTTGGGTTTGCCATAGAAATCCTCTTTTGCATAAGTCTCGTCCCCTTTGGTCCATGAAGTTTTAACTCTTCACTCTTGACATTAACTGGAGCACCTCCCTAAGTCTCCCACTGCCTTACATTTAGTTAACTGCCCTATGCATTATTCGACTTATGAGATGTTATCATTTGGATCCTCTGGTCCTCTTGTTGTACCAGGGTTGGATTTTTGTGGTTCCATTGTTTCTTTTCTTGCATTAATCTCTGACTACAGTCTCTTTTGGAATGATTCTTATATATTCAGTATCCAGCTTACAATTGTATTGTGACAATCAGGAGAGAAACAAAAGCTAAAAGCACAAGGTGACTAAATTGCTTAAGAAGGGCGAGTCAATACACTTATTTTGCATGCTAGCTTTAGTAAAATGGAAGTGGCATTTTGGAGCATTGGGTTGAGAAGCATTTCTGAACTCAGTGGAAAAGAGTACCATAATTGATTAACTATGTGTTCCTCATGAACATGAAGACAGAAAGATAACATTCATGTAGAAACATGGCATTCTTGTCTTAGAAAGCTAAGGGTGGACAGAAGTCTGAAAGAACCTTGGGAGGCTTCTTTGTTAATAGGTATGATGGTTAAATTGTATGTCAACTTGGCTAAGCTCTGGTGCCCGGTTGTTTGGTCAAAACCTTGTCCAGATATTTGTCAAAACCTTGTCCAGATATTGGTGTGAGTATGTTTTATAAATGTCATTAACATCTATAATAAGTTGAATTTGAGTAGATTGCTCTCAGTAATGTGAGTTGGTTTCATCCAATCAGTTGAAGACCTTAAGAGCAAACATTAGGTTCTCTCAGAGAAGAAATTTTGTGTTAAATCAGAACATAAAAATCCTGCGTGAATTTCCAGCCTGCTAGCCTGACCTACAAATTTCAGACTCAAGACTTAAACAGCAACTCCTTGTCTGAGTTTTTAGCCTGATGGCCTACCCTGTGGGTTTCAGATATGCTAGTTTTCACATTTGCATGAGTCAGTTCCTTAATAATTTTTTTATCACACACACACACACACACACACACACACACACACACACACATACCGCATTGGTTCTGTTTCTCTGGAGAACCCTGAGTAATAGAAGAGGGGTCCATCCTTAAAGAGGAAATCAGGCTAGAGTATGATATGTCTAATACCAGTTATTCCTTTAATAAACTAAAATGTTATATCTGCTACTAGTTTGGACAATGCAAAAAAATTAGCACTTACTATCTAAGAAGCAGCTACATTAAGGGAAGAAAGTTCTCCTTCAGATCCCTTGAAACTCAGATGATACCCTGTTTTGGGGAAATAGAATTTATTGAGCCACAGTGGACCTTGGTTCTGCAAAGTACTTCTTGCTGGTGTCCATGCATCCCGCACCAGTAACGCTAGTGATAAAGTTCAGAGGTGTTGATTAGATGAAATATGACAGATAGCAGACTTCCTTTCCCTCCACATTATGCATTCCAAAAGACTTAAATGCCACTTGGATTTCCCAGCCAAGTTTGCCAGTTTCTGTTACTCAACCATATTGTTTCCATGTGACCTGCAACAGCTGTTCTTTCACCAATTATACCAATTCTTCCTGATAAATTAAAAACAGTTCTAATTAAATGGTATAATGAAACTATCAATCTATGTTACTGAGGCAGAACTGTAATGTAATTAGTTATTGATACCACGAAGCATAGCTTTGTTAGGATGAGTGTAGGATGGGTAGCTGGCTCTAGCATTCTCACAAGGCACGTAGTCATTGTTGGAGATATATAAGTGATTCAACTGGTTGTTTTCCCAAAGAACATTTGCTATGTCAATGTGGTCCATGGGAGCAGTATAATAATGCTTTTAAATAGGATGCAATAGTTCTCAGTCCTCCCAATGAGTCCTACAGGGACAGAATAGTTATTTTCCTTGGATAGCCTTAGTAATAAATAATTTTCAAGGAAAGAACAATTGATTTGAGGGATGAATAGAAATTATGGAAGTACAATGAGAACTTCTCATTTGGATACAATTTTTATTCTAGGGAAATGGCAATCGTGTGAGCTACTTGATAACTGGGACTATCTCCTATTACTCATTTTGTGCATTTCATCTTTGCTACCCACTGTACATGGAAAGTCATCAGTAATTGCTCACACAATGTGTGCCTTTAGTGTTTAGAGTAATTGTATTAGGCAGCCCCATTTCATCTTCCTTAGAACTGCATTAAAATGAATCACCAGCAATAAAAACTACCTGTAAACACTACTTGTTTTAATAACTCAAAAATAGATGCACCAAAAGTATAAACATGAAAAAAAGAAGTGAAAAATCTATTAGCCAACTAATATTGGGTCACCATGTTGCCTGGACTATGTGGCAAATGCTAGTGTTTTAAATATTTGCTTTTTGACTCCCCCTCTTAGAATCTTAGTAACAGTGTTAACGTGTCAGCATAAATGAGATTAACTTTTTTTTACATACATGTGTAATATTGTATGATTAATTATTTATTTGTTCAGCAACTATAAAAGTGTTTTGCAATGCAAACAACATGTAGTTTAGCCAGAAAAGGAATTTATAAAAGGTTACTTGTAACTTATGACTTTCCAGGAGGGTATGAGAACTAGTTTCTTGAATCACCAACCAATTGAGGGACTAAGAACTCTTAGTCCCACTAAAGGACCTTTAGCAGGGAAAATGCCACCTCATCATCACTCAGCCTATGATGCTCTATGATTGGATGCCAGGAGCTCTGCCACTGTTATCTGTAAGGAACCAAGTGTCTCTCACCACAGTTGCCAGAATATCAATTCCTACGTGCTCGGAAGTGTGTCATCTCCCTCGGAACCCAGCTGTGCTCAGGTACATGTGAGTGGCAGAATCCACGTCACATATCTGT
This sequence comes from Lynx rufus, assembly GCF_022079265.1. Lineage (NCBI taxonomy): Eukaryota > Metazoa > Chordata > Mammalia > Carnivora > Felidae > Lynx > Lynx rufus. The sequence continues at coordinate 95,392,052 of NW_025814897.1, read as the reverse complement.
ACCCTAGTAGCAGTGAAATCTGGTAATTCAAGCTCCCTAGCTCTACCTTGGAATGGCAAGACTCCTAAAAGTAGAAAATGACCAAAATATAAGGTAAGTGCACAAGCCATGTTGCCGATCCACAAATGATGCATGGTCACTGCACAAAGTCAGTCCAGATGGATGATTTGTACACACTGTTAGAGGCTTATGGGCTGTTGAAATGTTTGAACTATTTTCAAATAAAAGGCAACATTCACTAATCTATAAATCATAGCTTCATCGAGCTATTTATAGTCGTCCCAGATGAGTGCAAGTTTGGATTTTTATTGTAATGAATGTGGGACAGAATGACCAAATCAATAAGAAATTTCTGATATTGCATGATACAAGAGACACACGTAGACATTGTCTGACTTTTAGTGACACTTTCTTTGTGAAACAATTTATAAACTCTAAAGAAAAATAGCTGAATATATGACATTGGTTTGGAAGGGATTAATTTATTAAGGAGTTTGAAAAGAACTTTATCTGTATGACTTAGAAAGACTTCCAAGACTATAGATGCTGGAGAGGATGTGGAGAAACGGGAACCCTCTTACACTGTTGGTGGGAATGCAAACTTGTGCAGCCACACTGGAAAACAGTGTGGAGTTTCCTCAAAAAATTAAAAATAGACCTACCCTATGACCCAGCAATAGGACTGCTAGGAATTTACCCAGGGGATACAGGAGTGCTGATGCATAGGGGCACTTGTACCCCAATGTTTATAGCAGCGCTCTCAACAGTAGCCAAATTATGGAAAGAGCCTAAATGTCCATCAACTGATGAATGGATAAAGAAATTGTGGTTTATATACACAGTGGAATATGACGTGGCAATGAGAAAGAATGAAATATGGCCCTTTGTAGCAACGTGGATGGAACTGGAGAGTGTTATGTTAAGTGAAATAAGTCATACAGTGAAAGACAGATACCATATGTTTTCACTCTTATGTGGATCCTGAGATACTTAACAGAAGTCCATGGGGGAGGGGAAGAAAAAAAAAGAGGTTAGAGAGGGAGACAGCCAAAGCATAAGAGACTCTTAAAAACTGAGAACAAAGTGAGGGTTGATGGGGGGTGGGAGGGAGGGGAGGGTGGGTGATGGGTATTGAGGAGGGCACCTTTTTGGATGAGCATTGGGGGTTGTATGGAAACCAATTTGACAATAAATTTCAATTAAAAAAAAAGAAAGACTTCCAAGGGCAAGGCAAGGATGACCAGTTGTTGATCTTGGATATATTTCATAGAGAGAAAAGTTCAATTTCTAATAGTGAGATCTATTGAAGAAAACAAAGATTTACCCCTAAAGATATTTCAGGGTATATCATGAAGTCTATAGAAGAATATGGTATAGGATAGAAAGCTTTTGTTGCAAGTTTTTCTATTTGAAAGAGTTTCAAAGTTCAGTTCTAGAAGACTGCTTGGAGGCAGAGAGATCAGCAAAATCAGAGTGCTTTATTCTAATTTATGCTAATTTCTTCCACCTGACCTCAACTTTATGCTAATTTTCTTCCATATAACCTCAAAGACATTTTTCCTATTTCCTGGGAAAGTTTGAAATATTAAACAATTTTTTTCCCTCCCCCTTCTGATAATTCCATCCTTCTGAACTTTCTTCTTATTCAAACAGCTAGGGCGTCCTAGGCCATTGCCTCTGGAGAAGGATGTAGCAAGCCAGAAAGAAAAAAAAAAATAGCCTGCCAATCTCTTCTTGGCATTGGTTTACAGCCTAAAGCACTTAAGAGAATTGAGAGGGCTCCAAGCCCACAAAAAAATGTTTGGAGAAACATAATGAGACAGAGGAAAAGTGCTCTACCTCCCCTGCTGACTCTGCACATTCCATAGTCCCATCCTTCCTATTACCATGACCATCTTTTCTAGAATAGAAACTAAGCTGAACCCTTTGAAGCAGCAGATGCCCAGATGCTTGTTGAGTCAAACCCAATGGGGTCTTTCCAAAGCCTCAGAGAGTACCCCAAAGTGAACTAGAAGCTGAATGGTTTCTCTAACACCAAGCATTGCACTAAAGCAGCAAAGACTGTACCTACAGGGTTCCTGTAAATGGAAGAGAGGCATATCTCTCTGTAGCTACTTGTGTGGACCTACAACCAAAGACAAAAAGGATGATAGATTTATCAATCAATGCCTACATGGAGAAATGACAGCAAGGGACAGAATCCATCACCTTGACTCATGCAGCCTATATAAACCCTATCTGGAACTTGAAAGCTTCCCCAGGGAGAAAAAAGAAGAAACATCAAATTGACTGAGGATTTCAAGATATTATCCAGTTCTTGAAAGATAAATATGTTAATGTAGAAAAACAGAGAGCTTCTTTTGTATGCCTGGACTGTGGACTGGGATACCACCTAAACAGAAAAATAGAAGAAGTTTTGTTTATTTTTTATTAGAATGAATTTAAAATGCAGTCATTTCGTTGAACACAAATGTATCTACCTGCCATTTATAGAGCTGAGGATTCTGCTTGGATAATATTATGTATTTATTCCTTTACTCTTTGTATTTTACTGGGGGGTATGTGATTTTATATTTATTTATATGAATGGGAGAAACCTCAAAGGAAATTTTTTTAACATTTTTTAATAATTGTATTAGAAAAACTCCCAAAACTTTTGTGTAGGTTTTATTTTTATTATTTATTTATTTATTTATTTATTTATTTATTTATTTATTTGAGGTATAGCTGGCAGGAAAGTATTCTTTATAACTAACTACTCATTGACTAACATTTTAGGATCTCCTATTTGTCTAGCGCTATTATTGGCCTCTTGTTTTATACTTTATTTGAATAATTCCATTATACCTGGATCTAATAATTTCTTTTTGAATGTGAGCAAGGTAAAATAATAAATACTGCCACATTTTCTAGTAGAAAAGTATAGACTTGAAGATATCAAAGTATTAAACTATTTATGTATTTTAGAACTAGGTTTGAATGAAACCAATGAACAAAGTACAACATGTTCCTCACTTCCCACTAATTTTGACTATTTTAATCTAGGATAAATACTAGATTTGAAAGGAATACTTCTTTTGTCCACATGATGTCTTTTGATCCCATGTCAGAAGTCTTTCCAGGACTCACTCTTAATTCTGTCTTTTGTTCTTTGAAAATTTAGAGAACTTTTACTAATCTCTCTCTCTTCTTCTTCTCCCTTCAGCCTTTTCTCTTCTTCTTTTAGGTTTTTTTCTGTCTAGATTTCAATTTTCCTACCACAAAAACAAACAAACCAGAAACTCTGATTTCCTTTTACAACTTGCTGGGGAAAAACCACTTTTTATTTGAGAATTGTCTACTCTTATCCTCCTACCTTTCTCTTACGTCCTAATTAAGCAAGAAGAGTGATAAAATAAATTCTACGATGTCACTGACTGCATAAAGCACTGAGATCTGGGAAAGCAGACCAATTTTCCATCTTTCCATAGAAGTAATCTGCTCTAATTTTCCTTCTATTCTTAACTTTATCAGAATCTTTTATAGATATTAGTTCAGTTGATGAATGAGGTTATATGTATGAATGAATGATTGAGTGTCTATGGAGAACCAATTTCTTCACTGAAATCTGAGTTGAGCTACAATTCTTTATTTACTTTTATGAGTTCCTTATAACACAGTCTCCTTTAACAAGTGAAAAAAAGCTTTCTGTTTCCATCCAGGTTTATTCTGCTTTTAAAAAATACACTTAAACATTTTTTTTTCATGTTTCTAATATTTATGGAAGGCTCAATATCTACAAGCTACCAAGTTATGTCATGTCTGAGATATAAGGATAAAGAAGATCCCTCCCCTCAAGGAGTCTGCATTCTTGCAGAAGAGATAAGACTTATACACATGTAATGGTACTAAAAGTAGCAAATGATAAATTCCACAAGAGAGGTGCAGATAAATTGCTATGGGTGTGACAGGCTATGGAGATTACAGAACATAACAAGGTTTTAAAAATAGATATAAAGTGTTCCCTTCAAAACATAAATGCTTTAAAACAATGTGTATATTTGATCAGTATGCCTCTTGAATATATCTGACTACATTGTTATTAATTTTTTTGCTCTAGTTTTCAAAGATAGTCTCCTACTTCCTTTGATCCAAAGTTTGTTTTTTCATTTGGGAAAGGCTCTGCCATATTTGCCCATGGCAATGATGCCTGGAAATATCATTGTACTCTGCCTGGGGATGGGGGGTACCATTTTGATGTGCTGGAGGAGTCTGATCTCCACCAGAACATGGAATGCAGTTATAAAAAGGGGTGTTTTATGTGTAAGGTATTCATTAAGCTTGATGAGGACAGGTGGGGAAATAACTTTTTATTGTATTGAACCACAAATCTCTTTTCTAAGGGCAACCACCTCATGAGAGAACTTTTATAATCCAGGTGTAAGGTTTTCTTTTCTGATGTTCACCAAAATTTTAGTTTCTATTTGCTTGTTGAACTTGAGGAATTTGAACAACTTTTGGCATTTAGAAACTCATGGCACAGAAAGGTATTTGAAACATACAGAAGGAAGGGCTTTTCTAACAGGAGACAAATGGGATGATTTGTTGTAATACACCATGTGTTCTTGGTTGGCCTAATAAGTCCGAGTATGTTGACTCCCTTTGGTTTATACCAAAGAGGAATTTATTTTGAAGCAAAAGAAACAAAAGGAGGGCATTGGGACTAAAACTCAAATTTGGTTTCTATGATTTGTGCTTGTAATAGTTAAGATGATTTCTCTTGCCCATAAGCAAAACTTTGCTCACATCAGCTAAATTAAGAACAGGAATTTATTTACTTATGTAATTGAGGAGGCCAGAGTTTACATTGCTCAGATATTTATCTAGGGGTTCATAAATTACCATCATTCTTAAGATTTTCACCAACTCTCATCATAACTGCCCTTGTGTTGGTTTCTTTTGTACACACTCAATATGGTGGCCTCAAGTCTGAGAGTGAAGAGGTTAACTCTTAAACTAGTCCTGAGCTTCACTCTGATTGTACTTATGTGGGTCATACGTCCAGTCTTCCTGAACCAGTCATAGTGGCAAGGGAATTCCTTTTGCTGATTGGCTGAGACTGGCTAATGTGCTCCCTGTCAGGAAATAGGAGTGATGCCTTACCTGAAGCTCACAGACTAAGAATGGGGAAAGGTTAGTGAGTGGTCAGAAAAATAAATGTTTCCTATAGTGTTCTGAAAGCCTTGCTACTTTTTATTCTGGATCAGATGCTTGCTAATAGCAAGGAGGTCTAAGGATCTATATACACAAGAGTTATTAAGAACCACGAAAGCAGGCAGCTCTAAAATAGAGTATACGGGTATGTTTGTGTGTATGTATATGTATACAGAGAGGGAATACAGAAATATGCATACATATTTGATAGGAAAATTCTGAAAAAAATGTGAATATATGTAAAAGTTATATATATATATCTATATCTAAAAGTGATATATATATCTATAAAAGATAGATATCTTTTATATATATGGCCCCTAAATTATTCAAATAATAGTTTAGTAATACTAAATATAACTGACTACTAAATAGTTTAGTAATACTGAATGCTAAATTGTGACACCAAACTATATATAGATCTTCCTTGACTTAATGATGGGATTATATCCCAATAAACTCATAAATTGAAAATATCTTAAGTCAAAAATGCATTTAATACACCTAACTTACCACACATCATAGCTTAGCCTAGCCTGTTTTATACATGCTCAGAGCGTTTGTAGTAGCCTACAGTCAAGCAAAATCATCTAATACAAGTGACTATCTTGTGTAATGTATTAAATACTGTATTGAAACTGAAAAACAGAATGGTTGTCTGGGTACCAAATGGTTGTAAGTGCAATGCGTGTTTACCCTCCTGATTGTGTGGCTGACGGGGAGCTGCCACTCACTGCCAGTGCCCAGCATCACGAGAGGGGATCCTACCACTTAATTGCTAGCCTGGGAAAAGATCAAAATCAAAACTGGAAGTATGCTTTCTGCTGACTGCATATTGCTTCTTCAACATCATGAAGGTGAAAAATCTTAAGTCTAACCATTGTAAATCAGGGACCATCTTTGTATGTATATGTATATGTGTATGTGTATGTGTGTGTATGTGTATGTATATATGCATACACATATGAAAACATCATTCATATGTGATTTTAATTTTTTTCATTTTATCTGAATTTTCTGAAATTTCTTTTTTTTTAATTTTCTGAAATTTCTATAATCATCTATTGTAACTAAAATAATAACTAGGGCAGTGGAATTAAACCAAATAATAGTCTACTGAACTATTATTTGAAGTAAATCATTTTTTTCAGTGGACTTTCATGTATAAAACCAATCTAAATCTTACAATGAGTCTTACTCACACATGGGAGACACTGAATTACAGCTATATGCCATGCTAAATTGTAGTCATCCCTTCCTAAGTCTTTTAGTCACTCTCTTAGGAGGCAGGAAAATGATCTCCCTTTTTTCCTCTATGAATTATTTCCAATGAGTGGGCTTGCTTTTGGGGCTTTACTGTGTATCTATGTTTTCTCTGTCCCTTAATAATTAGCAATAGCCAAAACCAAAAATGATGTACTAGCAATGAGAATAGTAGTAGCACAGCCGCTACGATTTATCGAGCAGTCTCTATATTCTAGGTACAGAACTAAGTGCTCTGTAGGCTTTATCTAATTTGATCCATTCAACAACTTTAGCATTCATTTAATCCTTAATCAAGAGATACTTATTGAACAATACCACCTTCCAACAAATGATCTGCAAGGTGGATATTTCCTTACAAAGCTGAATTGGTCAAAAAGGGAAGTCACTAAGTAATGGAGGGTGGTCCATTCCCAGAACAAGATGGGTTCAGGTGCTAAGAACGGTAGTGACCTACACCCAACTGCTTGTAGCCCCTTAGAGGTAGGTAGCTGGAATTCTGATGGAGGAGAGGGGTTATTCATGTTTAGGGACTGAAACATTAGTTCCATGCTGGACTTTTTCCATAGGAGCCTAGGAGAGATTGGCATTTGCTTTTAAGAGTAAGGTCATGTTGTCTTCTAGTTAAAGCTTTGATCTAAGTTCTGTGCCTTCTTTTTCTTGTAGCTTTGTTTTCTCTCTGTGAATCTTGCAGGTTATGATTCTTGCTTAATATTTAAGAGTGAGGGTACTGGTATTTAAGAGACGTGAGTTCAAAATACAGATCTGCCAGTCACTATCTGAGTGACCTTGGTGAAATATCATAACTCTTCTAAGGCTCATTTTCCTAGATTGTAAAATTGGCTTAGTGTAATTGTTAATAACATTTGGAAAATAGCCAGCAGAGTGCTATGCAGAAGCAATATAGTTCAGTGGTAAACCGCACGGATTGGAGTCAGATTGCTTGGTTCAAACCTTGGATCTACCTCATAGTAACCGTGTGAACTTGGACAATCTACTTAAATTTTCATTGCCTCAGTTTCTTCATCTGTGAAATGAGGATAATAAAATGAAGAGTTTCTTTCTCAAAGTATTGTTGTGTGAGTTACATGAGTTTGTGATGTGCTTAGAACAGGCATGGACTTACTACATGTTTATTCTTAATATGTTAGCGCCTTCTTGTAGGGTAGTTGCGAGGACTCAAAAGAGTGACTGTTGATCAAATGGCACTTAGCATAATGCTTCCACACACTAAGTGCTGCGTTTTATATTGAGACTAAGGAACCATAATATTAAACAGGTTGATACAAACATTTGAGGCTAACAAGCACACTCCAGGATTCACCCTCATTTCTGTTTTCAAATTAGGGATTTTATAGTTCTTTTAAGACAGTATTGTTTCCATGATGAGATCCTGCATAAACACTTTCTTTTGTAACCTCTTGAAGTCTGGCAGTTTGTTCCAGGGCATCCCGATCTTCCTATCCAGTATTTGTTTCTGCCACCCTTCCATTCCTTCTCAATATCCATCCCTGGTTCTTCCTCTCCATCTTCCTCTACTTTGTGGGATAAAAATTGCATGATTTAGGAAATGAGAGTCATCAAAATCCCTACCTCTACTGCACTTTGGCTATATGTGAGCAATATAAGTTCAGGACAAAACGTTCACCTTTGAAAAAGCTTTCCTCTCTTATGAAGGCAGTTTGCATGGTGGTTATGCTTAAGCACTTAAATACCAGACTGCCTTTGTTCAAGTTTCCCTTTACCATTTCATAGCTAGGTGATCTTCTACTACTTCCTAAACTTCCTGCCTCAGTTTCTCATTTATAAAATGGAGGCAGTAATTAAAATATCTTCCCTGTGGAGTTGTTCTGAGAATTATATGAGTTAATATACCTGAAGAACTTACAACAGAGCTTGGCACTCAATAAATACCACATGTGTTATGTCTTGTTACATGTGAAAAGAAACTGGTTCTACCTCTTAGTATCTAGGGGATCCTCAGGGAACCTTGGCTACTTGGGGGAGATCTCCCTGATGAAAATCAATCATTGTACAAAAGAGTGAGCTGGGATTGGGATGGTATTTGCATATATACCAGTCATCATCATAACAACAATAACAAGATGATGATGATGATGATGATGATGATGATGATGATGGGATTCTCAGTGAACAATCTCCCTTCGACTTCTTTTGACTATAGGTCTCAGGTGAGAAAATGGAATACCAGCTGTCACAGGACCAACTTGGAGTCAGAGAATTGAATACACAAAAAAGTGAGTTATGAATTGAAAGTCTTGCATGCCCATCTGCCATTACATCTAAGGGGTATGCAGTGCTCCCACTCCTTTGGTGCTCCTCTGGTCTCACCTTCTTCTGTTGAAATTCCTCTTCCTTCTCTGCCTCTTGGCAGATGGTGAAAATCAATAGGAAATAATAGGTGGGAAATGGCTGTGTTCCTTGGAGGAATTTCTGAGATAAGCAGGAGGCCATGTAGTTATTATATGACTAATGAATGCTGTTTTCCCTCACTGCACTCAAATGTGGGCAGTATTATTGAACCTGGCCTTGGTCAACTGTGGTATTGATTTTCTTTTGTGATTTCAGATTCTCTTTTCAAGTAACCTTAACTAAAGACTTGAAAGAGGAAAACCAATTCAAATTAGACAAAGTGTGTACTGAACTTCAGGCCTAAATTTTAATTGGTAATTTTTGATAAAATCTTAGGTTGACTTCTCTCATATATTTATGTATTTATGCATGTTTATTTTTAATGCTTTTTGATTACTCTTTTTACTATAAAGTGCCCTTTATCAATATGTATATGTAGCAAATCATCTTTCTTTTTTAACAACTTTTGTCCAGATATAATTTATATACCATAAAATTCATCTATTTAAAGTGCATACTTTGATGTTTTGAGTATTTATAAAAGGTCATGCAGCCATCACCATAATATAATTTTAGAATGTTTGACACGTTAAAAAGTAACCTTGTGCTCCTTAGCAGTTATTCCTTATCCCCCCACCATACCCTCGGCAAACACTCATCGACTTTCTGGCTCTACAGATTTGCTTATTCTGGAAATTTCCTATAAATGGAGTGACATTTATGTAGTATTTTGTGTCTGGATTCTTTTACATAGCCTATCATAAGTCAGCTTTATTAGGATCTCAGCTTTTAAATTGATCATGGCAAAACCCTGAAATCATGACTAATTTTCCATTCCATTTGGGTCACCAGCACTTTGAATTGCTATTTGAAGTCACTTTTCTGATGCCTCATCCTGGTGAATGTTGGAAGAGACTACTATATATGAATATTATTTCCTCTAGATCTCTTCTCAGGTTCTGGTGGAGATTTGTATGTATTTGGAGTCACTCAGAGGAGTTATATTTGGGTTCCAAGGACTCTGGTAACCTGCTAAAATGTTCAGTAGGTATTAACAACGTTGCCTTGAACTTTTCCTCTTCCCTCTTCTACAGAACTTTCATAGATGTTTGTGAGTATCACAATGGTTCTGTGCAGTAAAGATCATCTTCCTTGTGAATCCTGGGGTCTTTCTAGGGACCCTTGGGTGTCTGCTTATAGAGGCTGTCAAGTTGACTTCAATCTGGAGGAGAGGACATGGATCATTAAAATCTGGTTTATTGCTAAAAGAGGAGAGTCTTCTGACATTAATCTGCTTATATAGCAGTTAGTGAAGACAATATCTGATGACTTCTATAGATTATAGACATGTCTGAACATTCCCAGGTGACTTCTCTGAGCTCTCTATTTCCTTACCAAGGAGACCATGAGACAGAGTGTAAGGGATACAGGCTCAGAGAACAGTCAGACTTAGGACTGAATCCTGGCATGGTGACTTAGCTCACTGATTTTTGTCAAGTTTTCTTAGCCTAATTTTTTCATGTGGGAAAATTAGGCAATAATGTCATGGAGTTGCTGTAAACATTCGGTTAGGTAATATATGTAAAGAACTCTACACTTGGTAGGTACTGAATAACCACTTACTGTTTTGTTTTTTTTAAAGTTTGTTTATTTATTTATTTTTTTTTTTGAGAAAGAGACAGAGAGAGTGAGCAGGGGAGGGGCAGAGAGAGAGGGAGAGAGAGAATGTCAAGCAGGCTCCGCACTGCCAGTGTGGAGCCCGATGTGGGGCTCAAACTCACAAACCATGAGATAATGACCTGAGCTGAAACCAAGAGGCAGACGCTTAACCTAGTGAGCCACTCAGGAACCTCAACCACTTCCTGTTTTTAAAGACAGTGTGATCTAGGAGAAAGAACTAAGGTTGAGGAATCAGATGAATAGTATTTGAACATTAGCTTTCAGTTTACCAGCTATGTGACCATGAGCAAGACGTTTTGTCTTTATTGTCCTCCGCTTACTCATCTACAAAAGGGAATAATATATTTTTTGAAGAGTTGATGTAAGAATTAAAGACAGTATTAATAAATTGCTCATTCCTGCACTTGCCATTATAGAAAGTTGTCAATAATTAATAACTGTGATCATTTTTATTGTTATCAAGCTGGCCATGGCCAGTGAGCATCTCTCTAAATCAGTGTCATAAAATACCTTCAATAAGGTGCCTACCTAGGTTGCAGTGATATTAGTAATGGTATCCAAATACATTCAATCCTTAGGGTTGGGGCACTACTCATGCGTCCACTCTTCTAGCATTCTGGCTGATGGAACATACGTACAAGGGTGCCAGAGAGCAAAGTGCAAAATATATATATATAGCTAACTCCATTGTGGGACTTTCTCATAAAAGCTGGCTAAGACAAGATAATGGACCCAATGCCAAAGTGGGGCTTTTTATCTTCCATTTTGAATTTACACTTAGGGATCTGCAAAGTCAGGCATGTCCAGGAAGAGAGAGCAAGAATGAGAGTGAGACAGATTCGGTGATAAGGCTGAGACATAGTAGCAAGAGTGAATGTGAGCATGCAGGGCATCCTGAATCTACTCACCGCCCACCCCCCCCCCTTTATTGTATGGTGGGTATTGCCTCATCTGCCAAGTTAGAGCCATAATCAGGAAAAAATGGCAGGATGGGCCCAACCCTGTATGCTTATTGCATGGGAACAGAATACAAACAGAGTAGGTCATACCTGAGCCCAGAAAGTGAAAAGGAGGAGTGAGTGGGAACCAGCATCTTTGCCTATAGGTGACCACACACATGGGCTGGCTGGTGTGGGTTATAAAGGCTAGGCCCACTTGCTCCCATTTGAAACAACTCTGAAGGGCCATCCCAGTTCCAAAACTCCCCATGAGGTCTTTGAAGCCATTTGTTATAACTACGGGTTGGTTCAGCATCACTTCTCAGTCCTGCTTCTTTCACTGCCCCAAAGTGTTGATCCTGAGAGCATCCTTAATAAGCCCCCTGCATGTAAACCTCCATCTAAGAGAGTGCTCCTCAGATAAGGGGAACTAGGAAACCTTCACAAAGCCTTTCCTCACCCATTCCCAGTGAACCTGGGTTTTCCTTTCTTTAAAATCTTCTAAACCCTTTTAGATACCCCTCTTATAGTGTTGGTATATTTCTGCCTTGAAATTTCTAAATCTTATTTATTTACTTTTGAGAGAGAGAGAGAGAGAGAAAGCACAAGCATGGGAGGGACAGAGAGGGGTTGGGGGGACACAGAATCCAAAGCAAGCTCCAGGCTCTAAGCTGTCAGCGCAGAGCCCGACACGGGGCTCAAACCCACAAACCATGAGATCATGACCTGAGCTGAAGTGGGACACCTAACCAACTGAGCCACCCAGGCGCCCATTGAAATTTCTATCCAAGTTTTGTCTTCCTCATTAGATCAGTAGCTTTCCAAAGATGGGATTTATATCTGATCTATTTCTATATATTTACCAGACCCAGCCTTTTGCCTTGCATATATAACAAATATTTGCTGAAATAATTAAGTAAGTCCAGACTGCAATATGAGTTGTCATCCCAGGGTTATCTCAATAACTAAATTTTAAAGTGTGATTAGGAAGCATGAGGAGAAAAGCAACCTATTTAAAGAGGTAGGATGTCTTCCCAGGTTAAAATTAAGGTTTCAAGCTTGATTACCTCCAAGGTGAGCAGCTAAAGCAAATAGGGGAAGTGTAGCAAGTGTAGGAAAAGAAGTCACTGGTGAACTCTGTATCCTCTGACTGATAAAGAAGCTACAACTGGGGAGCCTGGGTGGCGCGGTCTTAATCTTAGCTCAGGTCATGATCTCACATTTCGTGACTTCGAGCCTTGCATCAGGCTCTGCACTAGGAGTACAGAGCCTGCTTGAAATTCTCTCCCTCACTTTATCTCTCTCTATTCCTCTCTCCTCCCCTCCTTGCTCTCTGTTTCAAAATAAATAAATTTAAAAAAATTAAATTTTAAAAAAATTAAAAAAAAAAGAAGCTACAACTGCCATAGGGGTTATGGGCTCAGTGTTGTCAAATTCCTCAAGTCTTTCAAGAGAAGATAGGAAGCCAGACTTTATGTGACATTATTTAATCTTTCAAACATGTGCAGGCCAAGCAAATAATATCTATGAATTGGATTTGGTCCTGGAGGGCAACAGGTCTGAAATTCCTAGGAAGGACCTCTTAGGTTTTATATACCTTTGTTTTTCTCAATTGTGTGTATCTGTCCAAAATCGTTGTATTTCATGAGAGAATGATGAACTGTATTTACTGGAGGGCCATTTTTATCCACTGTTATGTACTGTTTTTCTCACTGAGAGGACCAGAGGAGGATGGTTATGTGCTGAGCACAGGATTTGGACCATAATTTCCAGAATGTTTTAAGAGTCTCAGAGGAAAGGTGCAATACAGCTGTAAGATAATTGTTGTGTTTTTTAATGCCTCTTTTTTTCACCTTTAAGATAAGCTTGTGAAATGGGTTGGCTAACAGTCCTGCTGTTTATTGAAAAAAGCAGCCAGGTCGTTTCGTTCTAGCATTATTGCATTTGTATTGCAAGGATACATAAATAGAAAATCCAGTCCCAAATCTAAGTCCTTTCTTCTGCAATACAGGGAAATATATCTCCTTTGTCTTCCATCTGATCACTCCTGACATCTGTGCAGTAAATATGGATTAGATAAAGACGCAAGTACTAAATTTCTTTTGTTGCTTTTAACTCATAAAATCAGATTATTAGTGTGAGTAAGGAAAGAGCCTTGTCTGTGAACACATGGCAGCTTAAGGGTGATCCTGTAAATGAAGGAGGCACGTGTGTGTGTGTGTGTGCGCGTGTGTATGCGTGTGTGTGAATTATCCAACCTCAGGATATGTGGGGTGGGGATACAGTACTCTTATGGTGCAAATGATGGGAAATTCAATAGCATATTGTGCAAAAGGGCAGGAAATCCTAGTATCTAACTGGTGGGCAATTCAGATCAAAGAGTTACATTTTGTTTGCTAAGGAGAGAATTACTAGGTTAGAATCTGATTTACTTAATTTGGGATATTAGAGTGGGGCTAAGAAAAAAAACCTAATAAATAAATATGAACACTTATGATTTACTGTGCTAAAATGGTCAGTGCAAAATGCACAGAAAATTCCTTATTTAAGGTACATTCTTATTTTGTGCAAAGGGAAATAAATGACACATATTATGAACTGTTGCTATTTATATGGAATTAAAGTCTGACTTATGAACATCAGTCTCAGGTACACAATAAAGATCAGAAGTATAGGACAAGAAAGCCTTGTTTAATTGATTGTAATCATATCCTTGTTTGGATTAAGATGTCTTACTTCCAGTAGAGCAAAATTCAGTGAACAAATTAAATTTAATATAATATTATCCAAAGGTGTTCTTAAGCTTTACATTTTGTTTTACAACATGTGGATTTGGTCTCAGTCGATATTCTTTAAAAATCATTCTTTATAAGTAAAGGCATTAATTCAAGTAACAGAATTTTAACTTGCATGGTAAAGCTATTGATTTTATTGTAGTGACCATGCTAAATGTCCTTACTTGTTTCATTCACAATTTCATTGATTTTGGGGAAGAGATATATAAATGTCTATGAAATAAATCTATGAAGGTTATTTTAAAGTTGCCTTTTGGAAAGCACCAACCATTTTATCTCAATGGGGTTTTGTTGAATCATAGCTTGCATTTTAGGAAGTGGGGTAACAGGCACAAAGAGAGAATGAAACCAGTGTTTTAGAGTTGAGGAGGTAAGAGCCCCTTGGGTTTCTGTGGCCCTCCATTGACGCTGGTCAACATCCTTTTTTCCCAGATGATGTTTCCAAGCAGCATGGCTGACTGAGTAGTATTCTCATGGAAGGAAAAGTCTGTCTCCTTTGAAAAAAAATTTTTTTTCAGCCAGTAGGAGGTGAAGAGTGGGCTGGAACTAGGTCAGGTTATCTCTTGTCAGACCCCTTTATCCGGTCCTCTGAGGTTTGTAGCTATTATAAAGGGAAAGTTGAGGCATTTGGATTCAGTTCTCCAGGTCCCTTCCAGACTAGCCTGTTGCCTTAAAGATGTGACTCTGTCTGAAGACCCTGACAATAAGGTATACCAGAGAGAGACCAACAGAAGCCTTTCAACTTCTGAAGGTATTGCCAATTGATGTCTACACTTTCTGTATTCAGTGTCAGTAGAAACATGCCAGAAGCGATTACTGTCCCGGATCTCTGTTTAGAGGTTCCTGAATTCAAGGATCTTTGAAGCATGACTACTTACTTAGTAGTCCCTTACTTAAGTGAGTCCTCATGGCTCCTTTAAACAACCTGGACATTTGTTCAGACCTTCCCATGAGGAACTATAGGTCTTAGCTGTCACCTGCTAAGAACATGTCTGACTTATGCTAAGTAACAATGCTTTATCCTAATCCTAATTCTGAAATACCTTTCCCTCTAACATAATCCTCCTCAAATTTTCTCACCAAAGTATCCTTCAATAAAGAGAGTGAATATATATTTTTAAGTAGCATGGGGAAAGGAAATGGAAGAAATTGTGAGTCCAACATAAAAGGTGATGCTAATGATACCTGAAGGTACATCCCAAAGGTTGATTTTTTCCCAGTTGTTGCATGCAATTTGTCTTACAAATTCCTGCCACAGTTTAACATTCTATCCCACAATATACAATGTCAAACTATAAAATACAGTATATAATTTTAATATTTGGCACTATTTAACAATGTGTTAATAAAGAATACATTAATGTTTAAAATAATGAGTCTTACTGGTTTGATATAAAATATTTCCTCTAAATACGTGAGTAAAACTGATTATCCAGGATGTTGTGTTAACTTCATCCAGTGGTTGCATCCAAAGGCTTTTCTTGCTTTTACTGCAGATTCCTCCCCAGCCTGTACCCACCTCTACCTAGAGGTATAAGGGATATGTGATGAGAAATATATTTCATCAGGTATGCTGGCTGGCTA
This sequence comes from Lynx rufus, assembly GCF_022079265.1. Classification (NCBI taxonomy): domain Eukaryota; kingdom Metazoa; phylum Chordata; class Mammalia; order Carnivora; family Felidae; genus Lynx; species Lynx rufus. The sequence continues at coordinate 95,376,226 of NW_025814897.1, read as the reverse complement.
ACTAAATATTGTGTTAAATATTTATTCAGAGGCCTGGGGTTTATATTTTGTGCAGTTTTTACTTTTAATGTAGCACATCCCTTACCTCCTGAAATAGGTCTAAAAGGAGCATCCGAGTAAAGTCACGATTAGGATTGTTGTTAAATGTAATTATCCCAGAACTGGCAGCCAGGAAAAAGGAAGGACCTTCAGAAGGACCTCAGAAAGGGGTTTTGGAAGTGAGCTACTTTATCTTTTTATAAACTGTATGGAGATTAGAACTTCATGTAAAATAAGAAAGTAAATCTAAAAAATAATAGGATATAGTTAAATCAATATCGATATTTAGAGCGAAAATGCTTTATGGGAGGCAGTAAAATCTTTTAGGATCCTGGAGGAAAAATATGGGTGTAAGAATGGAATAAATTACTACAGTTTAATCACTTAGTAAATAACTAAAATACTGTTGCTGGATTTATGGTGTCAGAGAGCAACTTCCTATTAAATAGAGAGCATGTTAGTGATTCAATGGAGCTAGATTTTAGAGAAATCGTGGAGGGGCCATGGCTGTCTTCATAGCTTACCTTCAGTATTTCTCTTCATTATTCTTCCCTGCATGTGGGTCCATTTTAAAATGTCTTGTGTTGGTAAAACCATAAATTCTCATTTAAAGGGAGTCTGTCAGATTCTGAAACATCCATTTAAGAGCCTTACTTACCTGTGCTACTCACACTGCTGATCATTTTCATCAAAACCGTTTATGACTTCAGTTTACTCTTCTCCATTACAACCAGGGTCAGCCTTTTGGCTTCAACCCTGTGGCTGTATTTGACTCCAAAGTGTTTTGTGATGACCGCTAGCATTACAATTTTGTGCAAGTTGACACAAACAATGGGTCTTCAGATATTTACCATTTTCTGGCTCCCACTAGCATTATGATGGTAAAGCATTGATCTGAAGAAGCACAGAAACTGGGCTAGTAATAGCACCTCTTATCAAAACTTTGGTAAAGCTAGGGGCGCCTGGGTGGCGCAGTCGGTTAAGCGTCCGACTTCAGCCAGGTCACGATCTCGCGGTCCGTGAAGTTCGAGCCCCGCGTCAGGCTCTGGGCTGATGGCTCGGAGCCTGGAGCCTGTTTCCGATTCTGTGTCTCCCTCTCTCTCTGCCCCTCCCCCGTTCATGCTCTGTCTCTCTCTGTCCCAAAAATAAATAAACGTTGAAAAAAAAAAATTTAAAACCTTAAAACCTTAGGTTACCTATAGGTTTAAAAAAAAAAAAAAAAAACTTTGGTAAAGCTAGACATTGCCTCCAACAACACGCAAGGCAACACATTTCCATTATCCCTCTCCCCAACATACTTTGCCGACGTCTCTCTTTCCTGAGCAATTCTGAAAACTTTTCTTTTTTTTTCTTAAATTTTTTTTTAACATTTATTTATTTTTGAGAGACAGAGAGAGGCAGAGTATGAGCAGGGGAAGGGCAGAGAGAGAGGGAGACACCGAATTTGAAGCAGGCTGCAGGCTCCGAGCTGTCAGCACAGAGCCTGACATGGGGCCTGAACTCACAAACCATGAGATCATGACCTGAGCCGAAGTCGGACGCTCAACTGACTGAGCCACCCAGCTGCCCCTGAAAACGTTTCTTAACCTTAAGGATATTAATGTATCCTTTGTCCCATTTTTTAATTAATTGGCTAGAAAATAGTGACAGATTAAGTCTCACTGAATAATAATAAAATAATGACATTTTAATTATATTTTATATTATGCATATTCAGGTATTTATAGCAAAGTAACAAATATAAGGAAGTACAAAATGTTAACATAATGTCCAGAGGAGGTATATTCAATTAAGTATAGCTGTTTTCTCATACCCATTTAAAAATAATTTTCTGATTTTCAGCAAATTGTATATTTTTTCTTAAATATGATGTTTCTTTGGGCAAATGACCTTATATCACACTGAACCACAGAGATTGCCGAAATTTGAGTGCATTAATTGGGGTTCAACCCAGAGAAAGAGAACCTATGGGAAGCATAAATTAGGAGATGTACTGCAAAAAAAATAGACATATGATTGTGTGGACAAGCTAGGAAAGTTTCAAACCCTGGGGCTGGCAACCAGGAAGAGCTGGCTGGAACCCTCAGCACAGGCTGAAGCTGCTATCCAAAGTCAAAATTTCTTCATCAGGGAAGCTTCATCCCTGTTCTGAAAGCCTTTCAACTGACTGAATGAGGCCTGCGCTGAAAACCTAGGATAATCTCCCTTTCTTAAAACCAACTGATGAGAGGCCCTTGGGTAGTTCTGTTGGTTAAGTGTCTGACTTCAGCTCAGGCCATGATCCTGTGGCTCGTGGGTTCGAACCCTGCATCAGGCTCTGTGCTCACAGCTCAGAGCCTGGAGCCTGCTTCAGATTCTGCGTCTTCCTCTCTCTCTGCCCCTCTGCAGCTCGTGCTTTGTCCCTCTCTCTCAAAAATAGGTAAACATTAAACATTTTTTAAAAAAATCAACTGAAGATGGACTTTATTCATATACACCAGATATCTTCCCGGTAACACTTACCTTATTGTTTGATGAAATCACACAGGTGCTGTAACCTAGCCAGGTTGACCCATCAAAGGACCTCTATGTGGACCCTTTCTGACTATAGGAAAGGTAACTAAATGTGGTTTGACCTAATATAACAGTGAAACAGTTTCCCAAGTTCTTCCTGTATCTGTATGACTTAGCTATTTTAGGACGTCAGAAAATCACTCTAAAATTACTATAAACTCATCAATGGGAAAACATTTGATACCTTCTTAGATTTTCTTCAAGCCCCCTAAATCATATTAGAATGTTGTTGTTGTTATTATCATTATCATTCCACATGAAAACCCTCTTATTATTTGAAGGCCTGCTTTTAATGTTCTTTTTTTTTCTGGAAATGACTAGCTTCATTAATTGGGCTTTTTTTAAATTTAATTAATGATAAAATAATGAAACAGTGTCTGTTATATACTTTACAGAATGTACAGTGCATTTTTACTATAGCATTTCTTTGTACTCAGCATAGGAGCACAATAATAAACAAAGCAATAATTCCAATTATATTCTAATCTTGAACCAACCAGATATCATACTGTGTTCACATACACTGAAGGACCGGGGACATGTTTCTCTTTTCAAATAAACAATATGCTGACTTGGCAGTGCTCAGAAAAAGAAATTGCAAACCAGATCCTTGACCCAACTTCTGAGAATAGCCTTCCCACAACAGGACAGCTCCCTACTTCTTCCTCAGGGAGGGGGTGAAATAAGAGTATTGTATATTGGGGCACCTGGATGGCTCAGTCGGTTAAGTGTCTGACTGTTGGTTTGTCTCAGGGCATGATCTCTCATGGTTGGTGGGTTCAAGCCCTACATTGGGCTCATGCTGACAAGGCAGAGCCTGCTTGGGATTCTCTTTCCCTCCCTCTTTGTCTCTCCCACGCATGTTGGCTCTCTCTCTTGGTCTCTCTCTCAAAATAAATAAACTTTAAAAAAGAGTACTGTATATTGCTCTCTCTACTGTACCCAGAAGCTTTTAAGACCTAGCTGTGCTTTTTGGATCAAATAAGCCAAGGTACCAGTTTAGCGAAGGAGAGCTTGGTAAAAGTGTCATTACGGTCAGTGAGAAATAGCGGTTTTAAACTTCAGACTCTTAAAAAGAGATGTTAGAAAAATGTCAACCCTGTGAACAGTTGACTGCCAGGATAGTTTTGCCTTATACGTTTGAGTCAGTTATGTTTCCAGCATTGTTGTAGTTATGAAATTTGGAGTCAGCAAATCTGCATTATTTATGGCGAACGGCACTATATATCCTCACTTTGGTATTCTCTGTTTGCTTTGGTCTCTTAGTGACTTTTGCTAATTGCATAACATGGAGTTAGATGAGCATACAAATTAGTTTTTTGATGATGCTGAACCACAGGCCAAAGAATTTATCAAAGAATTCTCTTTGCTTCTCCATTTCAACTTCTAGTGAAGGCTTTCATGCTTTTATCTTGGCTACTATATATTCTTCTTACCACTGACCTTTCCCGTTTCTTGAGGCTGCCACTGCTAATTCAGCATGAAGGTACAACCCCGATGAATTAGTGTAACAAATCAGACATCTTTGTACTGTATAAACTTGGTTAGCATTTATTAATCAATTCATTACTCCAATCAGAGGTGCTGATGCTACAACCCTTGCTGCCACTGCTGGTGAGCCAGCAACATCCTGGGGGCCCGGGGGAAGGCGGGACAGGTTGCTCCATGGAAACTTGGGACATTTTTCAGGGAAGGTCTTTAGCCAGAAACTCTCAGTGGATTAATGCTATGCCATGAAACATCAGATAGCAAGAGCTGTTATTATATATTATGCTTCTGCTTTTAATATAATGTCTTGTTTTACATTTTTATTGCCTTTTCCCTGATTGGGAATTGTTCTTAGAGTTGAAGATTCTATTCATGAAATTTCATGATAAATATAGAAAAAATATACCCGTAGTCTATAAACACACAAATATCTAAGTACATAAATACATAATACAGATGAAACGGGTTAAAGTTTTTTAGTGTTTCTTTATTTTTGAGAGAGAGATAAAGATAGAGTGCAAGAGGAGGAGGGGGAGACACACACACACACACACACACACACACACACAGAATCTGAAGTAGGCTCCAGGCTCCATGCTGTCAGCACAGAGCCTGATGGGGGGCTCAAACTCACAAACTGTGAGATCATGACCTGAGCTGAAGTTGGACACATAATCGACTGAGCCACCCAAGCACCCAGAAACAAGTTAACTTAAAACCTTCATTGATTTAATGATATTTATAAACTGCATCTAAGATTTTTTTCCTGTGATTGTCAAAACACTTTCATGCAATCTGGAATTTTTTTTTTTCAGCATTCAGGGAGGGTTCAGGTTTTAGATGTGCAATTACCATACTGAAGAGCAGGGAAAAACATCTGGAGTGAGGAAAGGGGCAATGGTGCACAGAAATAGAAGCTCATTTATCTTCAAGCTGGAAGGTGGGAAAAGGAAAGTACCATTCACACCTGGGTGTATAAATCAGTATCTATTACATTCCATTAAAAACGCGAGCAGCCCCTATTATAAGGCTGGTTTGAATGTATAAGGTAGATCTGTCAGTTTTGGTGTAATTTAATAGCTGTATTATGGAGTGCACCTAGTATCTAGGGCAGATAAGATGGGGGTATAGTGAAGCACTTTTAACAGGATTTTACTATATATTTTTTGAGTCAACTAATAAAATATGATTTCATATCATCCAATCATCATTTCTACTACTGAAAGGATAGCTTCTGCCATGGGAAACACATTCCAAGAATCCACTTCTGGTCTGGTATTTAGGGACCAATGATTGAATTGGGCTTATATTACAGGTAACTATAATTTACAGGTAACCAGATAAAAGTGTTAGTAATGACGCTCATTTGGGACACACATTGCTAAAGGTTGGGGACCTCTGCTGGGAAAAGGAACTGCCAAGCCACTTGTGTAGTTTTATTAAAAAGTAGTTGTCCAGCACTGAAGGACATCTTTCCTTCCTTTTGTCAAAATAAGGTTGGTTCTTTCATGATCAATGCTGTACTTGTGTCTCTAGATTTGGCTGTTGTTTAATTATGTATTACCTACATATTATCTTGACAGCATAAATAATATATAGGCAATTGGTCTGGGATATTTATAAAGTCTGGAAAGATAATATTGATCAATGTTTCCTAGACATGACTGAGTCTCCATGGTTCAGAGCTGGGGAACACAGTACAAGTTTTATTACTTGATGAATTCCAGAATAGGAATTGACTTTCTTCTCACTGCTTTCTTGCTAGACTCCTGTATACATCTGTGTGTGTGTGTGTGTGTGTGTGTGTGTGTATGTGCCTTGATTATAAGCAAATATGTTTATTGAAAAAAGTTAGAAAATATGGAAATTTACACGAAGAAATTTAAACTACCCATAAACTCACTACCCAAATACAAACATTTTATAACTACCACTGAACATACATTCATTCATCAAATATTTACTAAGCCATCATACTACACACAGGTAGACTTCTAGGTGCTGGGAATACATTAGTGGCCAGAACAGAGAAAAAAGCCCTATCCTCTCAGAAATTACATTTTACTGGGGGGAGTCAATATACAAATAAGTAAACTTTGCAGTTGTTGGATACTTTCCACCTGGGTACTTCCACACTGCTCTGTGGAAGGATGGACTTTAAGGACCACATCAACCAGCTCCTTTGTCCTCTGCATGCTGGTTGGCTTCAGAAAGTGGGAGGCACTGGCAGGAGATCAGAAAGTGGAAGGCAAGAGATGCCAGAGTGTTTATTCCTGCTGAGCCATGGATTCACAGTGGCTTTGTTCCCGCTCGAAGGCCATATCTCCTGCCCCGCATCCTCTTGTGCAGGTACCACTTTGTCTCCAGGTTCTGATAACCGCACTCCCCTCCTGCTCCTTCATTTACAGAGATGGCATTGCCCCTACCCTCTCCCCGCCCCAACTGTTCCTCATCCTGGGATATTTTGCAGTATCTTGCTGATTTTCCTTAACTCTGCTTACACCCTTATAAATACTCCCTGTACTTTTTTTTTTTCCCCAATTATTATACTCTGTGTGCCATCTGTTTCTTTCCAGGACCTTGACAGATACATTTAGTATGCTACAGAGCTATAAATATTAAGGTGGACAAATAAACATGGGTATGGGGATTGAAGTACTTGAGAAGAGTGTGGGTGTGAGAAGGGTATGGGGATTGAGAAGAATTTGGTCTTTTAGGTGTAGTGTGTGCAGGGAAGGCTTCAATGAGAAAGTGATTTTAAGTGAGATCTGTAAGGAAAGAGTGAGCACCTTCTACAAACACACAGAAAGAAAGAGAAGTGGGGAGGGAGAGAGGGAAATTTCTAGGAATATACACATTCCTATATTGCAAGAATAGAATTGTATTATTGCACACGGTGTTCTGTAACTTAACACTGCAGGAGCGGTTCCCTATACCATCAAATATGCTTTTATTATTCGATTGTAATGATTATATGGAACGTCGTTTTAAAGTTATAGCATACTTTATTTAATTGATCCCCTGCTTTTAGACAATTAGGCTGATTTTACAACTCCATTACTATAAATGAACCTTGTTGACAGTCCTAACTTCCTGAAAGCATTTTAATGGATTTCCAGGGCCTACTGGGTCATCTTGAAGGAATCGCTGTTTTGCTCTTTCGTAAAATGGCAGACTGGGCTCAGTCCTGGGAGCTGTTAGCGTGGAGCTGTTGGCATCAGTCTTTGGGAGAGATTCATCATTGGTGCCCAAGGGTAATTTGCAAATGGGTGTGGGGTGTGTAATTACCGTATTGAACAACAAGAAGCACCACCTAGAATAAGGGGCAAGATTACAAAGGGAGTGATAGTTCTTTCTTTTCCTTAAACTGGAAGCTTGCATGGTGACATGTAAGTACAGTATTCATAACTGAAGCCCTCTTTAACCTGAAGAAACTTCTCATCACCCACGTGGTCACTCTTCCTCAAGCTGATCGAGAAATGAAGTCCTGGAAGAGCTAAGTGGTTTGTTGGGTAAGCTTCTCTTGTTGGATGAGCTGAGCATACATAGATTGTGTCGGCAGGCATGCGTGTTCATTTGATTGAGTTTGAGGACAGGAGGGTTTTGCTGCTGGCTGTGTCTGGAGTCCTTGGTGAAAGATGAGAATGTGAGAATGGTCCCCTTTGATTGGCTCCATCCCACTGGCTCTGTTGTGCTGCCCCATTCTCCAAGGATATATGTCATCTGCAGAATCAGGTTCTCATAAAAGTATAGTTTTGTTAAGACCCTGTATCTTTTGCCTCAATTGTTGTCTGTGGGTAAATTGTACTCTTCACTGGTCTATTTCTGAAAAATAAAAATAATAATCTCAGAAAATAACTTTTTGCACACATTTCATAAATATTCACTGAAATTATATCTGAATATAGTTCATGTTCTTTAAATTTTTTCTTCCTCTCTCTCTCTATTTCTCAGCCAAGATCCCTCTCCTTAGTGAGATGATGTGGAAAGACACCTCAAAAAGTTATTTAGAAGTCAACCCAGAGTGAAAAGGCAAACTCCCGCACTTCTTCTGGCTTTCAAAAAGTTCTGTTTTCTCTTGTCTTTTTTCATATCTCAGGCACACCTCCTGAGACTCCGAATGCCAGTATAAATATAAACACAAGTCACTAAGTTTCTCAGGCGCCAACACAAAATGAATCAACAATGGCAGCCCTGCACTGCTCAGACTGAAGGAGCATTCGTTGTGAAGCCAAGTTTGGATCAGAGGTTTTTCTCTCCGAGGAGATTTGTTGTCTCTTTCCAGCTTTGGAGTGGGTTATAATGACAGCTCTGGGGTATAGAACACAGTAAGAGTCGGTGTAATCCAAGGAATCCCACATTCTCATAAGTGATATCTTTGCAAATATTATTATTGCCTATTCACAAGTGAAGAAACTGGGGCCCAAAGAAACTCAAGACTACGGGGCTAAACCATCAATCTGAGTATGACAGAGCATTCACTATGATGACCAGTGTGTAGGTGTTCCATGTTGTCTTTTGATGACTCCAGAGAAAATTGGAGAATTGAACTCATCTTAAATGTCCCACAGGAGATCCAGTAGGCTTGTGTTAGGACTCCCAATTGATCATGAAAAGATTCCAGAACATTCCCAATTTAATATCTCTAGGTCTGGCTTTTGTACACCATAAAACTGAAAAAAAAAAAGAAAAAAACCATTTCTCAATATACAGTTTACTTACTTTACTCATAACATTGGATGTTTTTGCCTTTTCATGTTATTTTAGAGCAGCTCTTCAGAGACATATTCTGTCATTACACTAAATTATTGAAGTACTTTCAGTTTCCTGAATATTCTAATTCTCTCTTTGCTGCTGGACTTTTCATGGTTTTCTTTTTGAACTGTTCTCCATGCCCCTGATTGCTTTCCCATAACACTCTCTTTTGTATATATGCTTATTCATTTTGCTTGACGAATTCGTATTCATCTATCAATTCTCACTTCAGGTTACCATATTTAAATTGGGCAGATATTCCTCCTTGGTGTTCTGTTCCCACCACTCCCCAAATTTTATCCGTTGTATTGTGTATCACTTAGTAATATGTAGTTCTCTGTATTTTTCTCTATTTCCCATATAATGGGATAGGTAGGGATATTGTAAGTCATGTGTGCTGCTGTATCCCTAGCACTTAACAACAGATGTTCAATACATCCTTTTAGAATGAATGGATAGATGAACTCATGAATGGGTGGACAGAATAAGCAGATTAATCCTTCCAGTAGTTAAAAAAGTTCTTTTTATACCCTTTGCATTTAGAGCCACTATGTTTGGGTCACTCAGTTCTTGAAATATTTACTTGATCCAGTTGAACAGCCATCCTTTAAAAAGCTTTTAGGTCCCTGTTTATATTACCAGTAACCATGTTTGGCCATCCGGACTTTAGGGTGTTCCGCATGCTGCCTCCTTGAGCTAACTGCCTTTGTAGCCACCACACAGAACGGAATGGACCTCCACCCAAAATTTGGTTCAGATGTTGAGATCAGTGACACACATATACCATATTACTCACAAAATGAGGCTCTCTGGGGAGACCAAGGTGGATCCTGAGAAGGTCTGAAATGGCTTGAGGTTTCTATGGTGTTTTGGGTGGGGGGTCTGGAGTGAGGGTTCTTATGTGTGGCCTTGGGCTTGTGTGGTTTGAACTTCCTGCCAGTGTCAAATGAGGGAGCACCCAGGGGCTTGCCCAGATATGGGGCAGAAGGGAAAGAGTAAGGGGTGAGGCATAAATGTTGTCAGGAAACATAAAAAAAAAAAAAAGAATTATTAGGGGAAACTGGCTAGAACCATAAAATCTGGGGGCAAATTAATTTTTTCTCAGGGAAAACTAATGCTAAGTTAGCCTGGGCTGGAGGTCTATTTGTTAAGTAGCATTAATGTAGGAAGGTAATGTAGATCTCCTTTTGTGTCTCTGGGAAGCAGTACATCTCTTTGTTTATCCCTTGTATAATTCATGCAGGCCTTAATTGTATTAGGTAAGGGGTAGAGAATTTAAAACTAAAAAGGTTTCAATGATTCTGGGAACGTGCATTTATTACTGTGATGAAAAGAGCTGGCTCTCCCAGTCTCTATTTGCTGCAGTGTTTCAGTGCTTCTCATCTCCAATAAATCAGAGGCTGGGATCTGGTCCCTTGGCTGAGAACAGTGCCTGAAATGGATGCTGTAGGTTGCCTAGTAAAGCCTTCAGCTCGGGGCTTCCATTTTTGATCGTGACCTGGAATGTATATCTTCCTGTGTACTGATATCCCTTTTCTGGCCTTGGTCTATCTAGCTTCTACCTTGAACTCAAGAATATATAGGTTTTCCCCAGTATTCTTGGAAATGAGGCATATAAAAGAAGGACGTCATTCACATCCTAATAAAAGGTAATGATGATAATGATGATGATAATAACAATGAGAGGAATGCCATTAGAGCAAACACTGCCTAGGATAGCCTTCTGTTTGTTCACACATTCACCCCTTCAGGCTCCCCTCCTGCCCCCCCCCCCCCATCTTGTCATATCACTCTGCCCTCAGGGTACTCCAGCTGCTTTGCCTGCAGATGTATACAGAGCCAGAAGGGCCTGTGAGTTTGCATCCCATCTTTCCTCACCACCCCAGCCATGACTTTTATTCAATGACTGGACGGGGCAGGAGAATGAAGGCCCATCTTCCTTCTTTGCAAAGGAAAGTGGGGAGCATGGGAAACTCTGAGGTATATGTTTTATACTCTAGGCTTCTGCAGGATTAGGCTAGAGCTGGGACTTTTCCTGAGAATGTACCTTTGCTTGACTCTTTTCCCTTCCCTGCCTTGCATCGCCCACCCCCTTCTGATATTCTCTTGGGAGCACACATCTTCACTTCATGGTCTGCTTCTGAAGAACCCCACCTCCAGCAGTCACCAACTTTTAATTGACGATTTACTGTCACATTAAGTTTTTTAATTCTCAGAAATCTGTTTGCAGTAAGTGTCACTAACCCTGAACTACAGAAGAACACATGAACCTACTTTCCCAAGTACCTAATAAGTTTTGCAGCCCAGATTTGAACACAGATTCATGCAACTCAAAGGCCTATTCTTTGAATGTGTGACATGTGCCTCTCAATAGAAGAAGTCTGATGTTAAGAGTCAATAGTTTCTCAGTCAACTGATTAGTGCATAAAGACAATGGCTCCACACACACACTGGAATATTATTCACCATCAAAAAAAGAGTGCAATCTTGCCACTTGTGATGACATGGATGGAACTAGCATGTATTACGCTAAGTGAAATAAATCTGTCAAAGACTAATACCATATGATTCCACTCATGTGGAATTTAAGAAACACAACAGATCAACATAGGGGAAGGGAAGGAAAAATAAGATAAAAACAGAGAGGGAGGCAAACCATAAGAGACTCTTAAATACAGAGAACAAACTGAGGGTTGCTGGAGGGGAAGTGGGGTGGGGGGATGAGCTAAATGGGTGATGGGCATTAAGGAGGGCACTTTTGATGACCTCTGGGTGTTGTACATAAGTGATGAATCACTAAATTCTACTCCTGAAATCAACACTACAGTATATGTTAACTAACTTGAATCTAAATAAAATCTTGGAAGAAAAAAAAGAGTCAATAGTTTCATCATAAAATAGTAGCTGAGGAACTGATTTACCAGTCAGAACATCTGGATTCGTATCACCCTTTTAATGATGTGTGAACTTAAGCAACTTGCTTCATTTTTCTAAGCATTAGGAAAGAACATAATCTTTTGATGTGGCTTTGATGCTTGATTTAACAACTAATTAGCAAGTGGTCTTGGACCAAATAGTCATTTCTGTGAGCAGTGTCTGCTTCTGTAAAATGGGGATAAGCATGCCTTCTTCATGGAGGTGCTTAGAAGGGTGAAGCTGTTTTGTAAATTCTGCTTTGAAAGGTGGCTCTGTCCAGTGTCTGGCACTGGGTAGTTCCTCAATAAATGGTAGCCATGCTCACTCTCTTTTTTATTTCACTTCTTCAAGTAGGTACTTGGACTCAGAAATAACCTAGAATTGTCACTTTTTCCCCTGCCCCTTGCTCACAGAGGGAGATTCTCTTTGTGTGTGTGTCTGTGTGTGTATGTGTGTGTGTGTATACACAGAGGCATATTTTGATTAAGCTTTTCTTTGCTTTTATCAGTTGGTACACTCTCAGTTTTGCTGTCTTTTCATGTATATTTTATTCCCAATCAATGTCAGAAACCTTATGCAAATACCTTGTTTGTTTCTATATTATTCCTTTATCTACCCAGCTCTGTGCTTTTATGAAGATTATTGTTCTCTCACTGACTTCTTTTAATTTTAATGTGTTTTAAATCAGGCACTATGGGGGGTAGGTGGAAATGTGTGTTCAATGCATGCATGTGTGTGTAGGGAGGGGAGGGGGCACATGCTTCCTGGTGACAGGGCTATGCTCATGCAAGTGGAATCCTGAATATTTGGCTATCAGTCCCCAGTGACCAAGACTCGCTTCCTGGGAAGTATCGTAAACATTCAGAGAGAATGACTTAAAAGACTATTTGAGTTTCTCAATTACAAATAGAAAAATTGAGAGGAGGGGAATGGCTTGTTCAAGACCAGAGTCCAGAACCTCTTACTTCAGATCCAAAGCTTTTTTGCCACACTTGCCTTTGAGACATGTAAGAGGTATAAAGTACCTAGAGAAAGGATTTAGAAAATAGTGATGGTTGTTACTCAGAGTATATTTGTAAAATTTCTTCCTTCTGTTCTCTTGCCAGCTGTTCAGGCTTTCTGACAATACGGTTTTGGTTCAGTTAAAATTCAATCCTTTTGTAGTCCCTGATATCGCCAACTTTGTTAAGGATTAGGCAGACTTCAGGAGAGTTGGACTGGCTTTGAATTGTAGCTCTCTGCCTGTTCCTAGTTGCACAAACTCGGCAGCTTATTTCATCTCCCAGTTTCTTCATCGGTAAATTCGGAATGATAATATGTGTTGAAGGGTTGTTGAGAGGCTGAGATTTTATAATGTAGACAAATTGTCCAATTTAGAGGCACGCACATTAATTACTGATAAACGGATCCAAGAATACTACGAACAGCAGACGTTCCTTTCAATTACAGAATAGGTTTGGTTCTCCGTGGAAGTAAGGCTGCATACAGTACATTTTGTTGTAAGACGAGTTGTTGGGGGGAAGTTTAAAAAAGTTCCAGTACCCTAGACAGATGCAAAATTGCTGTTTACCGCTTTCTTAGGTAAATAAAGAATGTCAAAAATGGGCTGGTTTACCTTATAGCAGCAATATCAAGATAATGAAGGGCCTCTCCCTGATCTCCTCACTTTCTGCAGGACATTAAGGTTGTTTATTTTATTTCCTTTGTTCTTTTTAGTCTGGGAGCCGCACGTGGGCAACTTTGCTCCCTGAAGAGTTATATATGTGGCATTGAATTTGTGTATCCCTGTGCCTCTGTACTCCAGCCACCTGAATGCATCCCAGTGCAAAATAACTGGAGAAAAGGAACCCACTCCTTAGTGAGGATGTTGCATGTTTGGAATTGCCCTGGATGCTATTAATTCAATATTTTATTCAGTTTTCACCACAATTTATGTTAGTCACAACTCCTGTTTTGAAAAAATGAACTGAAGAGCCACAATATTTTCTGGAAGAGGCCAGATGATAAAGATTTATGGTTTTGCAGGGGCGCCTGGGTGGCTCAGTCGGTTAAGCAATCCGACTTTGGCTCAGGTCATAATTTTGTAGTTTGTGAGTTTGAATCCCACGTCAGACTCTGTATTGACAGCTCAGAGCCTGGAGCCTGCTTGGGATTCTCTGTCTCCCTCTCTTTCTCTGCCCCTCCCCAACTTGTGTTCTCTCTCTCTCCCCTCTCTCTCTCAAAAATAAATACACATCAAAAAAATAAATGAATAAAAAAGATTTATGGTTTTGCAGGCCACATGCATCCTACCCAGCTCTACTGTTGTACTGTGTGCAGTGGCCATGGATGATATGTAAACAAATGGGTGAGGCCATGTTTCAATACAGCTTTATTTTCAAAAACAGATAGTGGGATGGATTTAGTCCATAGGTTGAAATGTGCCAGCCTCTGCTCTACAGTGATTATGAGGTAAAACCAGTATTTGAAATGAGTTTTGTTTGCCTTCAGAGCCCATGTACTTTGTGCTAATCTCTACTCTCTCCTTAACTGATTTTGAGATTAGAAAGGAACTCAAACATATCCTGGTGGTTCTCAGTTTCCAAGGTTTAAGGATAGTCCATAGCTTATAAACTGGCAAAACACCTTGCTCAGGGTAAGTTCCTTGAATTAGAGCCTTTGTATCTGAAAAGAAATACCTGTGTCTCTGAGGTAGGTCTTGCATATTTGGCCCTACTGAGTGAGGACAAGCATGAAACCAAGAGGCCAGATGCACTCTGATTGTGCCTTGACACTCTGTAGCCTGGACAAATGATCCTGTCAGTGCTTGGGGTTTATGCTGAGGTTTCCAGAAGGGCTTCTCTCTGAATTACTCTAAATTTACCTCCAAGCAGTCAATGAGTCTGACATTATTCAAAGGTGAAAGAACCTAAAGTAACACCCAGAGCAAGTAAAGAAGAATCTGGATGTGGCCAATGCTTCTCAATAAAGTCACACTCCATTGACTTTGAAAAATAGCCCAATTATCCTCAGTTTCAGCATGCAGACAGGTGATGTGGCAGAGTGACCTCATACCATACATCCCACACACACAAACGCTGCCTATGCAATGGGTTGTTGCTCTAAATTGCTCTCCTCTAAGGGAAAGGAATAGTCACTTCTATCTATCACCCTGGGGAGACTTCAGTGAAGCAGTCACAGAGTCAGACCATTCTCTGCTGTCTCAGTTGTCAAAGAAGAGAAAGGTTGGATTTCTACTTTAGTGAATGTGCTAGCTATCAGAGCACCTGTAATAAAGCACAGCATAGTAATGGAAAGAACACAGCCATTTGTAGTTCATCAACATGCTTTTACCAGCCAGAAAAGGTGGGAGGAAGGATCCCGGAATTAAAGATCAGGACACCTGGTTTCTGTTTTTATGTGAGATCTTGGGCAACTGTAGAGGGAAGAGTTCTGGATCTGGAGTCAGATTATTTGCTTTAAAGTCATAGCTCTCACAGTTATCAGCTGGTGGGCCTGGGCAAAGTCCCCTCATGAGACACAGATGGCTCTTTGTTCGTGCAAAGTCATTCTCTGCTCTCCTAAGCACACACGTAGGCTGCTTTTCCTAGGCTTCTTCAAGTTGCTTTGGCCATATGGCTGCATTCTGGTTAATGGGATGTGTGTGCAAGGAAGGAAGGCCAGTTCCAAGCCTAGACTGTAAAAACCTTTCTTCATTCTCTCCCTTTCCTCATCTGTAGGCCAGGTACAGGGTGTCCTTCCAGGGGACCCCAAAGCCCTAGAGGCTGAATGAAGACCCTGCTTCCTTTTTTTTAAATATGAAATTTATTGTCAAATTGGTTTCCATACAACACCCAGTGCTCATCCCAAAAGGTGCCCTCCTCAATGCCCATCACCCACCCTCCCCTCTCTCCCACTCCCCATCAACCCTCAGTTTATTCTCAGTTCTTAAGAGTCCCTTATGGTTTGGCTCCCTCCCCTCTCTAACCTTTTTGTTTTTTTTCCTTCCCCTCTCCCATGCTCTTCTGTTAAGTTTCTCAGGATCCACATAAAAGTTGAAACATATGGTATCTGTCTTTCTCTGTATGACTTATTTCACTTAGCATCACACTCTCCAGTTCCATCCACGTTGCTACAAAAGGCCATATTTCATTTTTTCTCATTGCCACATAGTACTCCATTGTGTATATAAACCACAATTTCTTTCTCCATTCATCCATTGATGGACATTTAGGCTCTTTCCATAATTTGGCTATTGTTGAGAGTGCTGCTATAAACATTGGGGTACAAGTGCTCCTATGCATCAGCACTCCTGTATCCCTTGGGTAAATTCCTAGCAGTACTATTGCTGGGTCATAGGGTAGATCTATTTTTAATATTTTGAGGCACTGTTGGTGGGAATGCAAACTGGTGCAGCCGCTGTGGAAGACCCTGCTTCCTAAGTGGAGCAAAGCCCATTTAGATCTCCCTACTCCCCCTACCCCCTCAGCCCAACATCTGCACTTTATATAAGTGCATTAAGCCCCTGAACTCCCAGAATTATCTGTGACAGTAGTTAGTGTTAACCTCTTAGTCACAATGGTGATAGTAACTGCTGATCTTTTTGAGCCTTTACACTAAGATAGGCATTGGGCCCCCATGAACTATCTTTTATGATCTTTAAAACAGTAACTTTATAAGTTCTATGAATGTTCCTATTTCAAAGTTAAGCTGAGACACACAGAGGTAAGATGCATTGTCTAATCTCACACAATTAATATGTGGTGGAGCTGTGACTGCTTGAAAACTCAGTTCCTCTGCATAATGAAGATGATAATATCTGCTCCATCTACCCCAAATGTTGTCATATGTGTCACATGAGTTAAGATATAGAAAGGCACTTGGTGAACTAAAAACATCATATATATGCTAGATATTATTATTATTATTATTATTATTATTATTATTATTGATCTTCCTGCCCCTCAGTTCTTATAGCATTGTTCTACTTTACCGCTATTTTAAACACAGTAACATGAAACATTTATGTGGTCCATAGAGGCAGGTGATGGTGACATTCTAACATTCCTTGCCACATGAATGGCATTTAGTGGTGATAAGTATAAGAAGGAGCAGGGAGCATGAGAATAAGTAGAAAGATGAAGTAGAAAGAAGCACTTACAAGGATTCTTATCTCATTGTCCTCTCCTCTATTCCTTCCAACTAAATATTTCCTCCGGTCTGTAATTAGGAATGCTATTACTAACTATAAGATGGCATCGTAAATGACCCCAAGTGACCTTATCATTTACCAAGTGGCTTATATAAGGGAAGAAAGACCAGGATTTAGGATATAGGAGAATGGAAAAAAAAATCAGCTTTTATGGGTTTCCTTTTTTCTTTTTTTAGAGAGAGAGAGAGTACATATGCATGAGTGAGGAAGAGGGGCAGAGAGAGAGAGAGGCAGAGAAAGAATCTTAAGTAGGCTCTATACTCAGCATGGAGCCCCATGCAGGGCTCAATCCCATGACCCTGGGATGGTGACCTAAGCTGAAATCAAGAGACAGATGCTCAACCAAGTGAGCCACCCAGGCACCCCTATGGGTTTTCTTTTAAAGAAAAGATAGAAAATTATTATAACACATGCTAGTTGATACTGATGTTCAATTCTGGTGTAATTCTCAGTCCAGACCAGATCTTAGGACATAAAGAAATGGGGAAGATCAGGTTTTATGGTTTTTCCTTTAGAAAGGTCAGTTATTATGCCATATACCAATTGATTCTGAAATTTAATTCAAACTGAGAAGGGAAAAATTCACAACAGACTATTGAAGTACATTTTTAGCATGTCTGTCATCTAGGTTTTAATTCAAAGATCACAAGTTATAGGGCTCTGCTAAGTCTCTGACTCACAGGAATATTTTGTTTAACTCAGAGTGAAATTCATAGACTATTAAATTGGGATCAGGAAATTTCTTACATGCACACAATCTGGGTCTGCTTGGCAATGAGAAAGATCTAGAAATTTTGAAGCTATGTTCCTGCATGACAGTTGTCTGGAACAGCAGACTGCTGTACATCTAGATAGACTGTACTCTGCTTTGCACAGTCTTTACCACCCTAATGCCTCTCAACATGGGAGCCAAGTGTCCATTCCCATTTAACCCCTTCCATCTTGACTGTTTGTCTCCTTTACAGTGATTTTCTGCTTGCTATACTAAATAACTACCTTTGCTTTAGAATAGAGCTTCTCTAGAAAGACAATATTTAGTGTTAATCAAATCAGACCCATCTTCTCCCCATTGCTTCTGGTGCAGAGAGAATATATTACTCACTCTGGTTATTGCCAGTGTCTTTTCAGGTACTGCATATTTTGCATAAAAATCCTCCCTCACCATCTCTTCTCTCTTTGAATATCCTGTGTTTATCATTCACACTCACCTTTGGTGTCACCTGCTCCAGAAGTCTTCCATAACCTCAACCACCTTATCAGGCTGGGTTGGTTTTTCTTTATATGTTTTCATATGAAATGAGCACCATATGCTCATTTCTGTGAAAGTACTTATCATTGCAGTTGTTGATTTACTTGTTTACCTCTCCCACTAACACATAAACTTGGAGGAATCATTATCCCTCCTAAATACATCATGTTGTATCCAGTCACCATGACTTTGCATATGCTGTTTCTTCTTCCTAGAATGTTTGCTCCATCTGCAAGACTCTCCTTGGCATGAGTAAATGCTTCTCATCTTTTAGGGCTTCTCAAGAATTGCCTTTTCAGGGAAACGTTCCATGGAACTTTTAACACTAGCTTGGTTCCCGTAACCTACACTCGTATAATGTGATTCTAGACCACAGTACCACCTATCACAATGCACTCCACCTCTCACATCACACTGCCATCCTCTTAACATGAGGAAGATCCTTGAAGGAAAGAGAGAGTTTCTACTCTCCATAACTTTAGCATTAAGTAGTATGCCTAGGACATAATAGGTTATATATACAAATATATGGAAGGAAAGAAGGAAGCAGGAGAGGGGAGGGAGGAAAGAAATAATTTATTTGTGACATAATAGACTCTTAACCATGTTCTTAGTGTTTTCTTCTACTCTCTTCCACTTTGGTTCCAGAAGGGCTTTTGCTCAGTGCTCATTGAATACCACTGATATGACCTGGGCTGGTTTCCTTCCTCTGTTGTCTAATAATTTCTCATGAAACTATTATGCAGCATCTTATTTGGTCAGACAACCTCTCAATGGCTTTCTTTATTGCTTGAGTCTCCCTGTCTTGCCTTTGGAAAGATCCCAGGTAAATATCTATAGTTTTGTAATTTAGTGATTTTTATCACTTTGTTGTGTAATTTAGTGATTTTTATCCCTCCTTGTTCTCCAGGCTCTATCATCTCCTGTATCTTTTATCAGAATGGTCTTTGCAATAATTAAAACTCTTTTGGAAAAAGAGTGACAAAAATCCATTTTGAGCAAGCTTAAGAAAAAAGGGAAAGATAGGGACAGGTTTGCAACCTAACCTAAAAACTTTGGGGTCATCATGACAATCTCTTTACATTAATTTTTTTAATAGCTCTAGCTAATCAACTTGATTCACTGAGTCCCAAGCCCAAAAATCCTAGGAAAGATCTATGATTAGCAGTTTGATTATGGTTTCTTTCCCTTGGACCCATCAACTCCGGTTAGGAGAAAGTGACACATCTTATAAAGTGGCTACCTCTGCATTTGCCCCGTGAGAAGTGGAGGAAGGCCAGGAAAGCAGGGGCAGGTCGGACAAAGCAGTATGTGCATTACATTCCCTGTCTAAATATTTGGGAATCTATATCCATTTAATTGACAGTCATTTATTGAGTACCTACTAGGTCTAGATACAAAAACAAACAAACAAAAAAAGGCAGCAATGAATAAATTAGATTCGATCATTCCTATTATGAAATTGACAGTTTTTCCATTCACCAAATATTTACTGGGCACCTACTCTATACACAGACTCTACTGGGAACTCTGGTGAAGTGAAAATGAAAGATGCAAAGATATATATGTAAGTAAATGGCAAATAGTATGTTCGAGCAAGTAAATGTTACGAGACTGGACAATTAATTTTAGCAGACATTCACTGAGTACACTGTGTGTGCCATTGTGTGAGACACTGAGGATATAAAGATGAATGAGAAACTGTTGTGGTTAATAAGATGTTCATAGTCTAGAACAGGACTTTGGCATATAAACTGTTAATTCCAACCCAGGAAAATTGGGTATTTTCTGACAAAGCCATATAAAAAAGGAGATACCTATATGAAGCAAAATGTTTTAAAAGAACCAAGGAAAAAGAGATCATAGAATTGTCAGAAAAGCCAAAATAGAAAGAATACACCTAAACCCAAATGGAAGTAGCTGAACAAAACTGCAGAAGCAGGAAGGCACAGGATAGATTTAGAAAATGGTGACAACCAGTCAGGAAATCTTAGGGATGTAGAAGATATATCTGGAAATGTAGATGGGGCCAGATTATAACATGTTAATAAGTTCAGAGTTTTCTGTTTAATAATGAGAAGTCACTGGATGATTTTGAAGGGGCAGTACCTTGATCAAAATACATTTTTTAACGTTTATTTTCGAGAGAGAGAGAGACAGAGAGTGAGCGTGAGCAGGGGAAGAACAGAGAAAGAGGAAGACAGAATCTGAAGCAGACTCCAGACTCCAACCTGTCAGCACAGAGCCTGGCATGGGGCTCAAACTCAGGAACCGTGAGATCATGACCTAACTCAATTGACTAAGACACTCAAATGCCTGGACATTTCTAAGTGATTAAAAGATAGGCTACTTCTTGGTGTTCCTGCTGGTGGAGGGAGTGGGGTACTATTTGGGGGATGGAAAAAGGCAAAGGGTCTGCTTAAAAACTACTGTAAAGGAAATTATTTTTCTCCTTTAATTTCTATTACATTTCACATCCCTTGAGGGACTCACCTTATTACAGCTCTGTGTTATCATCTTTCCGAATAAACTGAATGCTCTTTGGAAATAAGAGGTGTTGTTCATTTTCACATCCCCTGGAGCCTTACACAGAGCCCTGTTTAAAACAGGTTCTAAATAAATACTTATTGAATGGATGCAAAAACTGATGGATGGATGAATGGGTAAAAAAAATGAATGTCTCCAGTAGAGGAATTTAAATTTCCTCTATCCTGAGTGTCCCTAGTATTTGTTCAAACCTTGAACATCATAGGGAGACAGCACATGATGATGCTAGTCTTGACTGTTACTTTCTCAAAGTGTGAACTTATGTGTCTCTACTCCCCAAGCCTCTGATTATGATTATTATGATTATTATGGTGACGATGACTGAGATGAGGGTAATAATTCACTATTTCACAGTGGTCGTGTGAAGATGGAAAGGAACACTGTGTATAAGGCACTTAGCTTGTTACTAGCACAAAGTGATAACTCATGCAATAGTATAGCTTAATTGTTTTTCAGTAACCTACTAGTGCTAGGGCCAGAAATGGCCCATGGTCTTTTCCCATTTCTTCATTTCTTCATTCATGCATTTAGCATTCAGTGAAAAATATTAATAAATGCCTGTTATCAGGACTGAAGGTACAAGAGTGAAAAAGACCCAGCACGTCAGGCTCAAAGAACTCACCATGGAAGGCGAATACAGGTGAGTAAACACGCGTTTACAATACGATGGACCAGGTACAACTAATAGGGAATGCAGATTTTGAGCAAACCTGTGAGATGGGCCTGGCTAGTTCAAAGAACTGGGAGTACACTTGAACCCCTGTGGTTTTGCTTTCTGCCTTCCATGCTTTCCCCTCCCTGTGGTCCACTGCAGTCTGGAAGCAGATGCTCCTCCTTCTGAAAAATGATCCGGTCAGTAGTAGCCTCAGGCTATGTCGCACCGCCTACACACTCACCTCACTTCCTCTCATCACGTAAGCATTTTATCATCTCAGATAATCACAAGAGGAAGCGTGAGTACAGTATAATAAGATATTTTGAGACACCCACATTCACATAACTTTTATTGCAGTATTTTATGTCAGCCTAAAATTGTCAGAAGGCAACAATTAAGCGAAAGTGTTTATTTAGGCTCAAAGAATTGCAACTCAGGGTACACAGATTTGGGCACCAACCCAAATCGTGTCCCACTAGGGAGCAGACCTCGGGCGTTTTTCAAAGCAAAGAAAGGGAATGCCTGTGTAGGTTGTTTACAAAGAATTTTGATTGGTGTTGGCAGCAGAAAGCTAATCTTTGCTAAACCTAATTGGTTGCTAAGGCTGTCACTAAGCAAAAGTCTGTTACTGTAACAAGTTGCAGGTGTTCTTGCAGAATTCTTGGAATTTTTGCAATTTGGCCCAGTTCAAAAGTTCATGGTTCCACCTGGCGAGGATGAGGATGTGCCTGAGGCTCATCTTCTTAATAGACTCTATTAAGTTCTATTTTAAAACTCCTTGACATAAGTGACTCCATTTTATTTCAGTTTTCACAATAGATATGCTTGTTCTATTTTATTATTAGTTACTGCTGTTAATCTCTTACTGTGCCTACTTTATAAATTAAATTTTATCATAGGTATGCATGTAGAGGGGAAAAAAACATAATATATAGAGAGTTCTGTATTATCTGAAATGCAGTTCCTGGCATTCACTGGGGGTGTTGGAACACATCCCCTGTGGATAAATGGGAACTACTGTAATCCATTTGGCTGGAGCTTCAAGGCTACGGAAGTGTCATGAGGCTGGAGAAGTGAGCTAAGTCACGTCATGGTTTTCGTGTCAAAGACTTGTTCATTTTTCATAATGTTGAGAAGAAGAGAATCCTAAATTCCCTCTGGTTTATTTACTTCAACCCCAAATATCTTTTACTTAGGTCTAGCTCTCAGATCCCTTTCTGAACACAGACTAACCTATGTCTTAGGAGGTATAGAGGATTCTCAAAAAGCTCCACCATACTGGATGGTGGATTGCTCTTTGCTGGAATCCAGCTGCCTCTTTGGGCCTGATTTTTCAGCAGGAGAAAGGATCCAGCTGGGACTGACTTGAGTCAAGTTGCGGAACTCATTCTACACACATGTGTTCTCTGAGAGCTGACTAAGGAGTCCTTAGCTGGGGGTGTTAAAAATCAATATTTGTCAATCTGTTTGAATATGAGAGGTCTGGTGCTGGCTGTGCATGGAGAATCCGAATACAGCAAAAGAATCAGAGGCATCAATCGGTTTCACTGAGCACTGAGAGTCTTTAAAAATTAAAGTTGTGTTTTCTCTCCCCCGGGGTTTTTAGTTCCCGAACAAAACCATCATTCTGTGTTAATTAAACACAGGAAAGACAGGGCTGTGTTGCTGTGTTTTACCATCCAACCTTTTACCCTCCCAGATGTTCTAGTACAACCAGTTTGACCTTACAGGGCTCTTCTGTTCATGCTTTCTTCCTTTGGAATGCTAGCTGGGAAATTCATTTATTTTTTCTTTTTCTGGGTGAGTGAGGCAGGCAAAACATGATTGGACCGGGGTTGGGGGGGATGGGGAATGACTTCACCAGACCCACCTTCCAACTCTGCTAGAAAGATGAAAAATGAAGTCCAGATTAGGATATATCCATTCTGATACTTACTCTGAGAAATAGGCACCATCATCTGGTTGGTCACACGGATTCTGCTCTGTCCACACTAGTGGTCTTTGCGGAGTGGCATTATTTTTTTTTTTAATTTTTTTTTAATGTTTATTTATTTTGGGGACAGAGAGAGACACAGCATGAATGGGGGAGGGGCAGAGAGAGAGGGAGACACAGAATCGGAAGCAGGCTCCAGGCTCTGAGCCATCAGCCCAGAGCCTGACGCGGGGCTCGAACTCACGGACCGCGAGATCGTGACCTGGCTGAAGTCGGACGCTTAACCGACTGCGCCACCCAGGCGCCCCGGAGTGGCATTATTTTCAGAATTGATGGTGTCATTCACCTGTGGCCACCCAGCTTCAGGATTCTGGAATATGCGTGAAATAAGGTTCGGTAAACAAACGCTCAGGTGTTTTTATTCTGGATTATCCACAGCCAAGAGGACAACCCCCCGGCAGCTTGTGATCTGGCTGAGATGTGCCAAATGTGTGTCTTCCAAGGTGGTAACTAGCTAATCTGATAAAAGCTGCTGACATATGTGTTTGGCACTTGACCTGTTCCAGGGCCTTTACCTATGTGAGGCTATTTGGTCCTCACTGCCATCCACTGAGGCATGTGATATTATTATTCTTTTACCAGATGATAAAAATGGCTCGGGCCAGTGATCTGTCAATGATTATGAGTCCGTACTAGGGGAGTTTGATTTAAATCTGAATTTATTTGATTCCTCAGCTTGTGTTCATTCTACTGCACCCTGAGTGCAAAAGGTAGAGAATTCGGTGTGCATTCTTACTCGTACCTTTTTGAGACTGTTGCCCCTCTCTTTGTGTGTCTGTAGGAGTGAAAATTTTAATCTTGAAGAGAAAGGCAATATACTGGTAGGCTGCTGAGTGGGGACCTTGCGCCGGCTAGAACTCCAGGCTGCTCTCTGTCACAAATATTTTTGGAAAGAATCCAGGTTCAAATAAACCAGTAATTTCTCCTCAGTGTTCACAGACACAGTATGAAGATCCTAGAATCTAATAGCAGCTTGAGACAATTGGAATTAGGATTTTTGGATATAAGAATGAGCTGTAGGGCACAGATTCAGGTTCCATTTCTAGATAAACATTTTCCTTGCTGTATTTTCATGGGCAAGTTACTGCATGTCTCTGAGACTCAGATTCCTCACCTAATATAATGGTGCTATGATATTACTTTTTTCTCAGTTATTTTAATGATTTAATGTGCCAATTAACATAAGTACTTAGCACATAATAGGTTGTTCATAAGTGGTAACTATTATTGTTAGCTTAAAGTCAGAATATTTGGGATCTGATTCTGGTTCTGTTAAACCTTTGCTTAGTTACTTAATATTTATGTGGCTACTCTAATGCAAAAACAATGCAAAAAAAAAAAAGACAAAAACTCAAAAGAAAAACAACAAATAAAAAATATCCCATAAAATAAGGGGTTTGATGGGGCACCTGGGTGGCGCAGTCGGTTAAGCGTCCGACTTCAGCCAGGTCACGATCTCGCGGTCCGTGAGTTCGAGCCCCGCGTCGGGCTCTGGGCTGATGGCTCAGAGCCTGGAGCCTGTTTCCGATTCTATGTCTCCCTCTCTCTCTGCCCCTCCCCCGTTCATGCTCTGTCTCTCTCTGTCCCAAAAATAAATAAACGTTGAAAAAAAAAAAATAAGGGGTTTGAATTAGTTCCCAATATTTTCACAATCAAGTATTCCTTCTCTTAGTCTCCATCTACCACTTGAACTGCATTTATTAATACTTAATTTGTTTTCCTATCATCAATTAATCAAAAGTTTATATATACATACATATATGTATGTATGTGTATCTATCTATCTATCTATCTATCTATCTATCTATCGATAGATATATGAGCATGCAGCATAAACAGTAACTATTAAGCCAATAAAAAGACTAAAGAGAAACAAAGCAATGATAAATCTTATTAATGGATCCATGTTTTCATTAGCACATGAAGCCTTGTGTAAATACTCAATTTCTAACAGTTATTCTTTGAATATCTAAAAAACATTCAGAGATCCCCATTGATGCTTTCTTGGATCCCTGGAAATATGAGAACTCCAGATTCAGCACTATTGGTCTTGCTTAACATCCCTTTAGCTATATGAGGTCTTCAAAATCCTGGGCCAGTTCCTTAAATGTCCCTAATTTTCTACCTTTTTCCCTTCTAATTTCTGTGAAATGAATTCACCATTGCTAGCGTCCATGTTCTCTTGTCCCCGCCCCCCCCCCCACCTTTTTTTGCTATTAGGGCACTGTGGTCTCTCTGGATCCTTACTGCACAAAGCAAGGTCTGTGGACCAGCAGCATCAGTATCACCTGGCAGCTTGTCAGAAATGCTAAATCTCAGATCCTACTCCAGACATACTAAACCTGAGTCTGTTATTGAACAAGATCCCCAGGTGTTTTATATACACATTAAATTTGAGAAGCACTGGATTAGAATCTAGATTAGAACTGAGCATGGAACTGAGCATGATTTCTCTAGTAGATCAAATTCCTGACTTACTGCCTTGCACAAGCCATTCAACCTTTGTGAGCTTCATAAGGATAATTATGTGCCCCCTTATCTTACCTGGAGGTGTTGTTGTTACTGTTAAGAAAATTATCAATAATAAAATATTTCATAAGCCTGTTAACTGATCTATAAGCTCAAAGTGCATATTGTTTCTTAATTATTATGTAATGTCCCCCCACCTAAGAATTAAGATGAAAAACATACTTAAAAAATTCCTTTTTTCATTCAGAATTACATCACCACTCCTCTGTATTTCTCTTGGAAATTGTGAACCTCCTTCTCAGCTTTGTCCAGATGTAGTTAGTTATCTGTTTACCCATCTGCCTCCTCCTGAGATTTAGTAATTCCTTAAAAACATTGATATGGAGGCCATATTTGACTCACCTCTGCACTCTCCTTCTCTGTGTTCCTCCACCTCCTGCCTTTGCCTAGAACAGAGTTGGCTCTCCATACCCGCTTGTTGAATGAACAGTATATACATTGCTACCTGACAGCATCTTTGTGAAAAGCAAAATGCGGCCAGTTCAAGTGGGTACCCGCACCACCTGTTTAATAGGGTTGTTAAGAGAATCAAATGAGACTGTGCATGCAGTGGCCCTAGTGAGCTGTAAAACACTGGATAAAAATAAGAGAGTATTATTAAGCATATGCGGTCTGGCAGGGTCTTACAGATGGCAGTCACCTGTCATTATGAAAGCTGTCTTTAACCAAAGTTGAAATGGTAGTGACTTCAGTAGCTCCTGAGGCAGTGAATTATAAGCTGTTGCCTCTGCTCCATCCTTAGCTGGAGATTTCATTTGCCACGTGTATTTGCTTTCAGGCTTTGTGTCTGCTGGTGTGCTGGGATAGCATAGCCACCTTGTTAAGCTGGCGTGCACACCCTGCTTTTGGGAGCTGTGGGTGGCCTTCTGGGGTGCCGCATTTGGTTGACAAGGGCTCTCCTGTGCCATGTGCTTGCTGTGTTTATGTGCTGTGTTGCTTCATTAGGGAGACTTGCTCAGATTGTTTCGCTAAAAAACAACGTCTGCACTGGGATAGAGCAGAGTCGAGTAGACATTTATCTTTTTACAGGACAAATCAAAGAGTAATTTTCTGGTTTGAATGCTATATTTAATACTCTGGGGAAATGCTGTCAACCATGTCCTACTTCAAGGTGGATTTATTAAAAAGATTATAAAAAATTTTATTTAAGATTCCTAGAATATTCTTTTCTTTTGCTTAAACATTTCCAGGGAGTAGTTGCTTTCCACACCCTGATCCTGATGTGCATTTCTCTTAGAAGTATGCCATGTACTGACAGCATGCAGGTAAGCTTTCTTTGAATGCCATGAAGTAGGAAGGCGGACAGGCTCTTTACTTCATCAAATTCAAAAGCCAAGCTCTCTCCTCTACTGCATGTCAAAGACAAGGATGGAAAGCCACTTCTACCTGTCAATAATTGGCCTACTGCCCAAAGCAAAGGAGAGGAGAAGAGGGTTGGGGGGAGGTCCACGGATGACCAGTGCCTTGTGTTATAAATGGTTGAATCGTCCACTTGTGGCTTGAATTCCTTTTAGTAACTGCATTACTTCCAATTTGTGACCTAAGTGGCCTCAAGCTTCAGTGTCTTTTTAAAATGTTCAACTTCTATTCCAGCATCCCAAAGCTGAATCCTTTTGATGAGGGAAACAAAGGCAAGAGAAATGTAACATAAATTAAATCTCCTTACAGCTTGCAGCCCACTGATAGACCCCTGAGCATGCAGAGCATGACCTTGCTCAAGGAACTCATGGCTGCCTTACTTCTTTAATGTTTTTGTTTTATTAAAGACTAAAAGTAACCTTATCTTAACAGTAGCTAGCCCCTCATAGTTCTGAAAGCTTTGCTTTCAGATTCCTTAGAGACTTAGGCTATCCCTAACCCCCACTAACTTGAAAGTATATAATGAGTCACTCCTCACACCCCAGTGCAGCTTTTCCTGCCCACAGGTCCTATCCCTGTGTTTTAATAAAATCACCTTTTTGCACCAAAGACGTCTCAAGAATTCTTTCTTGGCCATTTGCTCCAGAACCCCATTACTTTCACCTAACCCCATCAGTTACAGAGAACAACAACAACAAAAAGGAGGTTTAGAGAGGTCACGTGACTTGTTCAGTCACACAGCTAACATAAAGCTGGGACAACATCCTCTGCTGGTAAATTGGCCTCATTGTCCTCACAGAGGAATAGCCAGGTGCACAGAAGCTGGGAGGACAGTTATTTTCGCTGATAGAACCAAAGTTTGAAAAGTAGTTGTAGCTGTGGGAGAGCTACTTTTGAATATTCTAAATCAGAGCTACATCTGAGTTATTCTAATCTGTAAAATGAGATACCAGTAGTAACTGCTCCAAAGTTTGTGTGCAAATAAGCTCATGTTTGTAAATTTCTTATGACGCTACAGGAATATTGTACAGGTATAGAGACTCCAAACAGTTCCTTCCATTTCTGACACATTAGAATTAGAGGCTATACAAATACAGAGTTGTCATTCATCAGGTATTAGAAAGTATGCCGACGTTACAAATAAGGCAACTTGGAGAGTGTGATCATATAACATTAAAACAAATTTCCTTACATTTCGTATGGCAACATAAAGAGATTTTAGCGCTTATTTTAGAAACTCTTTAATACTGTTTTCCAAGAAAGGTCCAACAGCAGTGCAGCGGCCCTCTTTGACTTGGTAAATTTCAAATATGGGAACTGTTTGTTTTTCTTTAGGGAAAAAGGGGTCATTCATATGATTTAGTCGGATTCCATTCTTTGTGCCATAGTCACATTGGTACTGACGTAGCCTGACGCAGGACGACGTGCTGTAGGACCAAACACCAAGGAAGGCAGGCTGTGCCATGGAAACCAATGTCGTCCTACCTCCTTGGCCAGTGCACTTCCTAAAGCTCCCGGATTTGCAAGTTGATCGGATTTCTAGGCACTTTGTGGAGCTCAGGGACTCCGTGGGAGCAGTTCTTACAGTCAGCTGTAGATGGCGATGTTGCACCAAGAACTTCCTCCACGGAGGCAGTGGCAGGCGGAGGAGCGAGCATCCAGCTGTGGCCTGCTGAGGCTCAACTCTGAATCCTGTTTCAAGTTCCTCTGGTTGGCCATAAAGCAGCAGTTTCCCTCTTGAGCCCCCTGCTGACCCATCATTCTCACCCCCACTACAAGCCGGGAAGAGGCGCGCTGTCTCCCGTACCTTCTCCCCGCTTTCCTTTCCTTTACGGAAGTCTGTGATTAATGGCAGCGCCCGGGAACAATTGAGAGGGAGAAGGGATTTGCGTAATGGAACAGCAGATAGATTAAATGCAACCGGGTGCCGAACCTCTTTAGCAAGAGCATCCTTGCAAATTTGTTTTCCCTTCCCTCCCACAGCGGCCCCCTCCTCAGAGCAGAGGCAGGCACAGCCACTTCATTAATCAAAGAGCTTTGCAGGGGCCGATGAATTTTAACAGCAAATTGTCACTTACAATCCTTTGCTGTCTCATGTATCCCTGAGCACTGGTTATTTCATCGTCACCCATTAATCACGGCAGCCACAGAAGCCACCTTGGAGTTCATTAGCAGAAAACAGGTTGTATCTTCCCCAGGGACAAGCTTTTTCTGTTATTTCAAACGTGAAGAATACTTTTGCTTTAGTTTTTTGGTTGACAGACACACCCCGGTTGCATCTTATGTTCCTATCTTTCTAAGTTGATCATTCATCAGACTTTTCCCAAATCTTACTACATTTCCTTGCTGTAAGAACTGGAGCACCTTGAATGCAAGGTTGACAGAAACCAACCCAAGACAAGCAACCTTTTTACCAGTGATGATCCTCAAGCCTGGCCACATCTGAGAATTATGTAGCAAGCTTTCCAAAAATACCCAGGCCCTTAGGCCACATCAGAGGCAAATTATGACTGAATTTCTGGAGCCATGATCTGGTGGGCATGGTTATTTTAAAGTTGTCTCATGTGATTTGTAGACTGGATTGAGGACTGTTGTATAACCCGTCCTTGCTTACCTGTAATAGGTGTGCTCATTTACAAAGTGAGGGATTTAGATTAGTGATTTTCACAGTAATAGCATAATCCTCTTTAATTCCCAAAATAAACATTTTGAGGTGCTACATTGGCAGAAGCACTAATGTGTGTATGTGTGTGTGGGGGGGGGGCGGGGGTAGGTAGGTTCAGGGCTGCTTTAGTGACATCTCCTGTCCCTTTCCTCATCACCTTTTCCCAAGACAGAACAGCTTTTCTGGCCAGATATTTGCATAATGCATTCCTTCTCTTCTGTTCATTCATTCATTTGTTTCAACAAATATCTTTTGAACATTTTCCTCTGAGCCAGATAAAATCTCCACCATCATGGATCTTAAAATTCAACAAATACACAAACTACATTTCATTACAATTAGAATAAGCACAATGAAGTAAAATTCAGGGTGTTCTGAGAGCATTTGCTGGAGAGACTGAAGGTAGCCTGTGAGTCAGAGAAGGCTCTCCCAGGAAGTGATATTTATAGGGAGATTTGAGAATTGATAGGAATTAGCCTAGTGGGGGTAGAATGAAGATAGAATAAGGGTTATAGGGGAAGGAATAGTCTGTGCAAAAGGTCAGGGGAAGGTGGTTTATTGTAGGTATTAAAAGGAAGTCTGGGGGAGAATATGGAGTTTGAGGCTAAGAGGGAGGGAGGGACCAGATTACAGACAACTTTGTAGGTCATTTTGGGGACTTTATCTGAAAGTTCAAGGGAAACGATTGCATAATTTTAAGAAGAGGAGTTAAATAATTAGACTGGTGCTTTTAAAAATATTGCTTGGGGCGCCTGGGTGGCGCAGTCGGTTAAGCGTCCGACTTCAGCCAGGTCACGATCTCGCGGTCCGTGAGTTCGAGCCCCGCGTCAGGCTCTGGGCTGATGGCTCGGAGCCTGGAGCCTGTTTCTGATTCTGTGTCTCCCTCTCTCTCTGCCCCTCCCCCGTTCATGCTCTGTCTCTCTCTGTCCCAAAAATAAATAAACGTTGAAAAAAAAAATTAAAAAAAAAAAAATATTGCTTTAGGAGAAGTTTCCAGAACAATGGCTAAGAAAGAACCACAAAAACTCTCTCCTTCACAAAAGCAACTGTGGCAAGAATTGTTAACACCAACTTTTTCAGAACTCTGGAAATTAAGCAAAGGCTTGCAAAAACTTGTGGGCTGTTGAAGAAAAATGGTTGACGC
Organism: Lynx rufus; assembly: GCF_022079265.1. NCBI lineage: Eukaryota > Metazoa > Chordata > Mammalia > Carnivora > Felidae > Lynx > Lynx rufus. The sequence goes on along the minus strand of NW_025814897.1, from coordinate 95,345,143 downwards.
TCAGTAAGAACCATGAGTGTGTGGTGTTTTAACTTGCCCTATTCCAATCTTCTACTTTCTAGCTCTCCAATGGTCTTAAAAACTAGTAGCTTTGTCAGCATGGTAGCTAGGAAGCCCAGAAGGCCTAACAGCTATGAAGGGGACAGAGAGTTTGGAGCCTCTCAAAAAGCCCTATCCCCAGAGAATTGTCACTATTTGACCTGCCTGGCAGCTCCCTGGAGAAAACCGAGTCCACAAAGCTTGTTTTTATTTCATCCGACTCAGAGATCACTCAATGGGAAGAGCCCTCTCCCCAGGGTATTTGCTAATAATCATTGGTGATTGTTTAACACCACAACTTCTAAGTCAGTGATGCCAGTTGAGGCAAACAAGAGACTGACCAAAAATTTTAAAGGAAAATCTGAGGAATAAGATGTATCTAGGGGGCTTTGAAAAACTATGGGGATTTTGTAATCTAAGCTCATGTTTAGGGCTGTTCATGTACTCAGAATAGATTGAGGAAGGCCCTAATTTTTCATCTCTGGCTGACTGTTAGGGTCTGTCTAAACAGGAGCAAAGGCTAAGGCACATTTGTAAACTTTTGGAGTGCTGAAGATATGCCCCACTGATGCAGATCTGAAGTGATGGTGGGGGTCTGGAGTTGATGGCCAAGAAAGAATTCTTGAAAGAATACTTGAATTATTACAGTATAAGATTAGAAAAGAAGTATAGTAGGAAAGCTCTCTTTACAGAGAGTGGACATTCAAAAGTGAATGCCCAAGGACTATAGGCAAGGGTTCCTGTTTTATAAGGTTCTGGTCAGCCCTCTACCTCCCCTTCCCTTACCCCTTGTTTCTTCTCAGGCTCTAACCTTAATTGGCTGGATAACTCTGGGTTCTGGGTTGTCCATTCCTGATTGGCTCGTTTCCTTTGTATGAGGGGTGGTCAATGGCCATACCATTCCTTGTGGGTCATAGGTTTTATGGTCTACTTATTTTTAGTCAGGTATTTTGTCAAATTCCTGAGGGAACCTGATGGGGAGTAGGTGGTGTCTGTTACATTCTTAAGAGGAACCTTTACGTTTGGGGGGGTTTGCTGTGGTCAGATACTCTCGGCATTGTTCCAAAATATGTCTTTCCCTGCCCAGGGACCTCAGGTCCTAATCCTTTCCCTCTCTGCCTACTTTATCCTTTTTTTTTCCTATCATATTTGGTGCAAAATTTGATTTTATGAAATCAGGGGGTCAGGACCCTTGGGCAGAAAGAGCTGCACTGGGGTAGTGAGGAGTGACTAATTATTTATTATGGAATTGGGGAAGTAAAGGCAAAGGGAGGGTTCCAAAAGGACTTTCATATGCTGAAGAGGACTCCTAAGATACTAGAGGCCTAGCTATTGTCAAGCTTAGGTTCCTCTAGCAAAGTGTTAACCTTAAGAAAGTAGGGAGTTTCTGGGGGAATGTTTTACTCTGCCTCAAGTATTTGTCAATGGGCTGCAGGTTATGGAGAAATTTAATTTTGTCTACATTTTCTTTTTGCTTTTGTTCCCCACATCACTCTGGAGGGGAGGGTGATGTCAGGGCTCCCAGAAACTGAGTCTGTCAGTTTCTGGAGATTGCCTTTTTTCTTGTAAATCATTAAAATAGTTACAAACTGTTAGAGATTCACACCCTGCATGACTGTGCCCTCTATCAGCTAACCATTTGTTTTTCCCTTTCCTTTGTTCTTGGGAAGGGAGGAGAGCCTGAGGAATGTCACATATATCCCCCCCCTGGGATGGGGGAGGGGAGGTGCTGGCTTGTGCCTTGGCCTCCACTTGCCTTTGGCTCCCTCATCACTACTACACATACAGAGCCTCACAGCAAAGGAGAACAGACTTATTGGTTCAAGATATTTACAAAAATCTGTCCAATCCTTGGCTAACCACTGGGATGCAAGCAGATATGCCAATCAGTGGTTAGACATAACAAAGAATACAGACTTTACAGAATTAGACCAAGAAATTCACTAAATAGGGGGAACGAGAAGAACAACAAAAATGCTACAGGGTGTAAGGGTTCTGATTTCTAGAGTTGCCACAGTGTATTATTTATAATGTCCAGTTTAAAAAAATAAAGTAGGAGACATGCAAAGAAACAGGAAAGTGTGGCTACACACAGGGGAAAAAAGAAAAGCAATTAAAAGAAGTTGTCCTTGAGAGTGTCCAGAAGTTAGACTTACCACAAAGACTTTAAATTAGCTACTTATGAATATGTTCAAAGAACCAAAGGAAACCATGTCTAGGGAATTAAGGAAAGGTTAAGAACAATGCCTTTCCAGATAGAGAATATCAATAAAATGGAAAAAAAAAAAAAAGGAATATACTAAAAATTTTGGAGTTGAAAAGCACAGTAACTGAAGTGAAAAAAAAATCACTAATAGGTTTCACTGGCAGATTTGACCTGGTAGGAGAAAGAATCAGTTAACTTAATGGGGTGTCTGGGTGGCTCAGTCAGTTAAGCATCTGACTTTAGCTCAGGTCATGATCTCATGGTTAGTGAGTTTGAGACCCCACATCAGGCTCCTTGCTTACAGCGTACGACCTGCTTGAGATTCTCTCTCTCTCTCTCTCTCTCTCTCTCTCTCTCTCTCTCTCCACCTCCTCTGCTCTTGCTCTCTCTCTCTCAAAATAAATAAACTTAAAAAATAAAATTGCAAAATGATGTAGTTTTTAAAAATAAAGAATCGGGACACCTGGGTGGCTCAGTCAGTTAAGCGTCCAACTCCAGCTCAGGTCATGATCTCACAGTTTGTGAGTTCAAGCCCCATGTCAGGCTCTGTGCTGACAGCTCAGAGCCTGAAGCCTGCTTTGGATTCTGCATCTTCCCCCTCTCTCTGCCCCTCCTCTGTTCATGCTCTGTCTCTCTCTCAAAAATACACAAACATTAAAATAATAATAAAATAAGATAAAAGAATCAATTAAAGGTTAATTGAGATTATGCATTCTGAAGATCAAAGAGAAAAAAGAATGGAGAAAGAATCCCAGAGATGTGTGAGACACAGTCCAACAAAGAAACATGCATAATAGTAGTTGAACAAGAGAAGAGAGACAAAGGGGTCGGTACAAAGGCTAATTGAAGAAATAATTGACAAAAACTTCCTCAATTTGATGAAAAACTTAATTTAGACATCCAAGAAATTCAATGCTCCAAGTAGGGTATGCTCAAACAGTTGTGCCCTAGGCACATCATATTCAATTTGCTAAAAGCCAAAGACAAGGAGAGAATCTTGAAGCAGCAAAACAGAAAAATAACATCGCTTAAAAAAGGATCCTCAGCAACATTAATAGCGGGCTTCTCATCAGAAACTGAAGGCCAAAAAGCAATAGAATGACATATTCAAAGTGCTGAAAGAAAAACATTGTCAACCGAAATGCTGTGGGGGATAAGCTTGGGAATCCCCCGGGCTTACACCAATGGGTTAACAAGGCATAAAGAAATACAAAGCCATAAAATTCTCACACCCAAGTTTGGATAAACCAGATTGCACCCCAAGAATAGGGGGATGCAAAGACAGCCCGAGAATAGTGAGGCACAAAGGTGCCAGGAATAGGAAGGTGTAGCGCCCCCAAAATAGAGAGGGTGAGGCAAAGGCTTAAAATAGAAACGGCACAAAGGTGCCCAATACATAGGTACATGAAATAAAGAAGATTAGATATTCAGGGTGGAAGCACCCCCAATTTTGTACTATAGCAGAAAAGCTGCTTTCACAGGAAAATAGGGCCAGGTTAGGTAAATTGGTGAATTGGACTGTGGACCACTGTGCTGCAGGCAAAGCAGCCAGGAGATGGTTAACAAAAGAAAAGGTGCCTTGTCAACCCTGAGGTTATTCCCCCTGTCTCATCCCCTAGGCTGGCCGAGATAAACAGAGGTGCTGCCTCCTATCCGCTGTAAACAACCTTCCTCCCCACCGCCCAGTGCCCGGATTTTGTTTTGTATTAACCCAAACGCCTAACCACAAGTATCTTCAAGACCCCCTTTCCCTCATGTCCACAAGTTAATGATCCCAGATTCATTGTCCCTTTGTGCATGTCCATTGCCATGTTTGTAAGCCTTCTGATCCCAATAAAAATGGGGCAAGGACCCTTATTTGGGGCTCTTGTCTTTTCCCAGACATTAGTTGCTTTCAATCGTGCATCCTGCTTTATGCTAGACAAGAGACAACTTTAGACTTAGAGTCCATGACAAATTTCCACATCTAGGAAAACTATGCTTCAAAATGAAAGTGAAGTGAAAGGTGAAGACAGGCCCAGATAAATAAAAAGTGAATTTGATGTCAGTAGATCTGCCCTAGAACAAATACAAAAGAAAGTCCTTCAGGTTAAAATAAAAAGATATTAGGGGCGCCTGGGTGGCCCAGTAGGTTAAGCATCCGATTTCAGCTCAGGTCATGATCTTGTGGTTCATTGGTTTGAGCCCTGTGTCGGGCTCTGTGCTGACACCTCAGAGCCTGGAGCCTGCTTCAGATTCTGTGATTCTGTGTCTCATTTGTTCTCTTCCCCTGTTCCACTTGTGCTCTGTCTCTCTCTGCCTCTCAAAAATAAATAACGTTAATAAATAAATAAATAAATAGATAGATAGATAGATAGATATTAGGCAATAATTCAAATCCATGTAAATAAATGTATAATACGCTGATAATAGTAGTAAGTATACATGACAGTGAATGTATGTTTTTTAAAAATATTTTCTTTTCATATTTAATTTGAGTTATAATGTCATAAAGCAATAATTGATGCTCTAGCAATATACATTAAACACAAAATGCAGTGAAGGATTTGAGGAATAAAAAAATACATAAGACATATAGAAGATAATTAAGAAAATGTTAGACATTTTTAAGTTTTAAATCATCAGAAATTACATTAATGAAAATAGATAGATACTCCAACCAAAAGGCAGAGATTGAAAGGTAGATTAAAGAAATGATCCAGCTGTATGGTTTCTACAAGAGACATTTTAAATTTGAAGACACAAATAGGTTGAATGTAACATGGTGGTAAAAGATGTTATTACAGTGACAAAGAGAGCTAAGTGCAATAATAATATTAGACAAAATACACAAATGTTGACAAATGTTCAAATGTCCACCTGAAGCAAAGTGGACAGAATTGAAAGACAAAAGTTTTTTTTTTAATTAAAAAAAATTTGTTTATTGAGAGAGAGAGAGAGAACGAGTTGGGGAGGGGCAGAGAGAGAGAGAGAGAGAGAGAGAGAGAGAAACCCAAGCAGGTGCCATGCTCTCAGCCCAGAGCCCAGCATAGGGCTTGACCTCATGAGCTGCAAGATCATGACCTGAACCAAAATCAAGAGTCAGATGCTTAACCGACTGAGCCACCCACATGCCCCAAATGTTGGTTTTTATTTTTTAAAGTATTTAAAAAATGTTTATTTATTTATCTTTGAGAGAGGGAGAGAGCAAGTGGGGAAGGGGAAGAGAGAGAGGAAGACAGAATCCCAAGGAGGCTCAGTGCTGTCAGTGCACCACCACTGTGGGGCTCAAACTCACAAACTGTGAGATTATGACCTGAGCTGAAATCAATAGTTGGATGCTTAACCAACTGAGTCATCCAGGTGCCCCCAAAAGTTAGTTTTTATAAAAGACCAATAAATTTGACAAAATTGTACCTAAACTGACCAGGGAAAAATGAGGAAATAATAATTGAAGACTCAAATACCACATTTTTTTTTTTTTTTTGAGAGAGAGAGAGTGTAGATGCATGCAGGTGGAGGAGTGGCAGAGAGAGAGACGGAGGGAGAGAATCTTAAGGGGCCTGAGTCCAGGACAGTGAGATCATGACCTGAGCTGAAATCAAGATGTGGAAGCTTAACTGACTAAGCCACCCAGGCACCCCAAACGCCACACTTTTGATAATGGATATAATAAATAGGCAAAAGATCAACAAGGAAATAGAAGACTTGTAAAACTCTGTAACCTGAATATACCTACTAGATTATAGAGCATTCCACCCAAGAACAGTAGAATACACATTCTTCTCAAGTGCATGAGTGAAATTCTCCAGGATACACTGTATATTGGAACATAACACAAGTATTAGTAAATTTAAAAGGACTGAAAGTATACAAAGTATGTTCTAAAACCACAATGGAATGAAATAAAATACAAACAGAAACTTGGAAAATTCAAAGTATGTGAAAATTTTAAACTAGACTCCTAAATTATCAGAGGAGAAATCACAAGGAAAATTAGAACCCTGAGATTAATGAAAATGAAGATACAACATACCAAAATTTACAGGATGCAACTAAAGTAGTTCTTAGAGGAGAATCGATACCTGTAAATGATTAAAGAATGATCCCAAATCAATACCCAAATTTCCAGATACCATTGAGAAAGTGAAAACATAACCCACAGAATGGTAGAAAATACTTACAAATAATATATCTGATAAGGTACATTGACCTAGAATGTATATATATATATAGAATATTTACAAATAACAATAAAGACAACTAACCAAATTACAAAAAATGGGCAATGATTTGAATAGACATTTCTCTAAAGAAGATAGATGAATGGCCAATAAATTCATAAAAAGATGGTTAATATCATTAGTTATTAAGGGACTAGAACTCAAATCCACAATGAAATATCACTTCACATTCACTGAGATGGCTAAATTTAAAAAGTCAGTAATTAGAAGTGTTGACAAAAATGTAGGAAAATTAGAACCCTCATACATTTTTTTTTTCAACGTTTATTTATTTTTGGGACAGAGAGAGACAGAGCATGAACGGGGGAGGGGCAGAGAGAGAGGGAGACACAGAATCGGAAACAGGCTCCAGCCTCTGAGCAGTCAGCACAGAGCCCGACGCGGGGCTCGAACTCACGGACCGCGAGATCGTGACCTGGCTGAAGTCGGACGCTTAACCGACTGCGCCACCCAGGCGCCCCCCTCATACATTTTTGATGGGATTGGAAAATGGCGGTGCCACATTGGAAACCAGTTTGACAGTACCTCAAAATGTTAAACCGAATTATATCACTGTGAAATTCTACTTTTAACTATATACCTAAGATAAATGAAACCATATGTTCACATAAAAACTTGTAGATGAATGTCATAGCATCATTATATCTACTAGCCAAAAAAGTGGTAACAACTTAAATATCTGTCAACTGATTAATAAACAAACATGATTTATCCATATAAGAGAATGTTATTCCAACAATAAAAAGGACTAAAGTATTGATACATACTAAAATATGGATGAATCTTGAAAGCAATATTTTAAGTAAGGAAGCCAGTTAAAAAAGAACACATATTGTACAATTCCATTCAGTCTGGAATAAGCAAATCTATAGAGATAAAAAGTGGGTTAATAGTTGCCAGGGGCTGCATGGAGGGACAATGGGAATAACTATCAACTGGTATAGGGTTTCTTTTTGGGAATGATGAAAATGTTCTAAAATTATATAATAGTGATAGTTGCACAGCTCCATGAATATACTAAATATATATATTTAGTAAAATATATACTAATATACACTAATTTAATTAGTACTAAGATGTACTAATTTAGTACAATATATACTGAATCGTACAATTTAAAACAGTGGATTTTATGTTATTTGGATTATATTTCAAAAATACTACTTTAGGGGCGCCTGGGTGGCTAGTCGGTTGAGTGTCCAACTTCGGCTCAAGTCATGATCTCACATCTAGTGAGTTCAAACCCCACATTGGGCTCTGTGCTGACAGCTCGGAGCCTGGAGCCCACTTCGGATTCTGTATCTCCCTCTGTCTCTACCCCTAACCCACTCTCATTCTGTCTCTGTCTCTCTCAAAAATAAACATTAAAAACAAACAAACAAACAAATACTACTTTATATGCTTCATGGACATGTTTGGAAAGGCAAGAGCGTATGTACAGAGAGCCAATTTAGAGACCATTACAGCAGTTCAGGTGAGTGATAGTGGTGGCCAGGATTAGGGTGGGAGCATAGAAGTTGATAGAATTGGAAAACTAGCAGATATGAAAACTATTTTAGTGGCATATATAATATAAACAACACTAACCTTGGTTTATTTCTTTTATTTCTTTTAATGTGATACATTCTCTGTAAATATCAATTCATAATCCATCCAGCCTTTGTGGTAGGTGCTGTTTTAACTAACATTCTCCTAATGGGGACACTGCTACACAGAGAGATGAAGTCAGTGTGTGCTCAGAGTCTCTCTGTGTAAGGAACTTAATAAAATGTTGGTGTTATCTCTTAATGGAGCAGAGTTTTAGGAAATGTCAGATGACCCTGATTCCAATTTGGAGGCTGCTTTGCTAGTTATGTTCATATTGTTTCACCTTAGTACTTTAGCACCTCTAAATATATACTCCTAGATTATCTCTTTCCTAGATTTATGTCCCTTACTTCATGGTCAGTCTGCTGCCTCCCTCCTCTTCCTCATTGACAAGATTGAGAGAAAAGCCCACCTAGACACCCACAGCTTTGCTTTCACAGTACCCCCACCCTAACACCATCATCTGCTTTCATTTGACCAGCACTGATCTCATTATACACCTTATCCCTTGTTATGTCAGTAATAAAAAGAAGCCATAGACAACCTAATTACTCCTTACCTGTTTTTTTACACCATAAGGTTCTGCAAATCCTCTGTTCTCCTTTCTCTCCTCCTGCCCAAACTGCTGAACCTTTCCCCTCTGTCTTCTAAAATTGTTGTCTGTCATCAGCAAAAGCCTTGAGTTTTAAAATCTCTTCTTTGAGCATTTTCTTCATCTTCTTGCTTTGAATAAAACATTGTTTCTCATTTCTTGCCTTTTCTTCCTTCTTCACTTTCCCTCTTCTCTCTCTAATGATTTCATCTAGACTTGTAGCAACAATTCTATAATCATGACTCCTAAATGTATATAGTTACCTAAGAACTCGCTTCCAAAGTCTAGATGTGTGTATCTCTCTGTCCCCCTCTTTGTCTCTCTGTCAGTCTCCTCTGCTTTCAGCATGCTCTGAGATGATCTCTGTGTTGCACACTAGTATCATTACATCTTTGCTATGTCAGCTGCAGTCTATTCCCATCACAAAGAGATCTTTTAAAAACCTAAGTGAAATCTTGTCATTCCTCTGTTCAAAGTCCTGCATTGACTCTCCATTTCAACTGAAGCAAAGGCTAAAGTGCTTGTAATGGCTTTCTACTCATTTATTACCTTTCTGACTTCACCTGTTACTCTTCCCCTTGGTCATTACCCTCTATGTAAAATCTCGAAGTGTGACCCTGTCCCATGACATGTACTGCCTAGAACTATCTTCCCTTAGATATCTGCATGGCTCATTTATATACTGTCTTCAGGGCCTTCCTCAAAGGCCGCATTCTCAGTGAGGTCTACTGTAAGCATCTTATTTAAAATTGGACGTTTCGGGGCATCTGGGTAGCTCAGTCGGTTAAGCATCCCACTTCGGCTCAGGTCATGATCTTGCGGTTTGTGAGTTCGGGCCCCGTGTTGGGCTCTGTGCTGACAGCTCGGAGTCTGCAGCCTGCTTCGAACTCTGTGTGTCCCTCTCTCTCTCTCTGCCCCTCCCCTGCTCATACTCTGCCTCTCTCTGTCTCTTAAAAATAAATAAATGTTTAAAAAAATTAAAAAAAATTGGACGTTTCTTGGCTCCACACATCTGACTCTTGATTCTCTTTACTTTGTTCAATTATTTTCTTTTTTTGTCCAATATGCTCATAATCATTGAATATGCTATTTACTCCAGTCATATACTACCTTTATTGCTTGTTTTTCATCTCTCTCTGCTAGATGATAAGTTCTCTTAGGAAAGAAATTTTTGTGAGGTGTGGTTTGTTCTCCAATGTATCCCAAGTAACAAAAAGAACAGTACCTGGCACAGAGCAGGTGCTTAATATTTTTGAGTGGATATATATGAATAATTCTATGTTCAAATATTATTATTTATTGGAGAGTGCAATGAAATGTTTTTTATCCCTTTGAGAACATCCAACTAAACTCTGATTCCAACACATTATGGTTAAAGAAGAAGGAAAATTGGACTTTTTTTTTTAACAGACAAGAAATAGCATCCATAAAACTAGCCAGGTAAACCTCAGGATAGACTGTATCAGACCTAGCATAACTGAACTCTCCAAAATATTTGCCTTCTTTATGCTTTATTAAATTAGGCCACCTTAGTGAGAAGTTTAGTCTCAATTATCTTTTTAACATGTTTCTTTTCTTATTTTTGTGTGGAATATCATGTTTCCTTGTTGTAATTTTCTTCTTTGTGTTATAGATGCTCTTCATCTTATGGCTTTTTTAAAGTTCTCCTGTTCTGTTAAGTTTCATATTGAAACTTATCTGTGCCCTGTTGGAGTTCCTTCCTCTGATAGTATTAGGTCTTCTGGACTCTGCTTTTCTCCCTGCCTATCACAGAACAATCTAGGGTAATAAATCAGATACTTATGGTTTAGATACCTTGTGTGTATCTACGTCTATCTTAGGTTCTGGGAGACATTCCAAAGGAAATTAAACATGCAATCCATATTTGCTAGGGCTCTCTTAACTGCAAGTGGTTGTAACCCAATTTGTGTTGATCATCAAACCCAAAGGAAGGTTGAATAATCTGTTGATTGTATAAGGCAGTGCTGGGACTCTGAAATATCTTAAGCAAGGGACTCAAGTTCCATTGGGGTCCTCGGCCCCTCTTTTACTTTTACCTTTTTTGGGAATTTTGCGTTATTCTCTTCCTCTACAATTGTACACTTTTCACATGGCAGGAAACCTAGTTTTTGACAACTCACAAATTTTATGTTTTAGGGTTTGATCACTGAATGGGGACTACTCTGATATTCTCTCCTGCCCAAATACTGTATACCTGGAGGAAGGGTCTCATCATCCTAGTCAGGATCTGCTGCTTACCTCTGTGAAAAATGTGGTAGGATGATATTGTATGAAATTGCTGCTTCCATGGAAGCCAGTGGCTGCGAGCCTGCATTTCACCTAAAAGCAGTGCTGTTTAGACGAATCAGTATATTTTCTACCTGAAACCTATAACCACAAACTTTGTGTTTGCAGAGAAAGACTGAATGATAATTGAGGGAAGTATGCATTTAGAGGAAAGTTTATAATCAATCAAACTGCAATGAAGGGTTGCTGAAAGAATGGGGCAACTATTGGCTGATGGCATCAATTTGAAGAATTTTGAGAAGTTAACATTAAACTAGTCTCATGTAAAGTTGAATTTTAGAAAGAGAAAGGGACACAGGATTACTTACTCCAGTGATTCCCATATTAGAGTGTCTGGGCCCTTCAGAATCCTGAAACAGAGAGAGAGTTTTCTATGAACTATTTTCTTTCTTTTTTCTTTTTAAACAGGTTTATTTTTTATTAAATTTCTCTTCCACAGTACAAAACATCAACAACAAACCTCTATTTAAGTGAAACTGTAGTTTTACTCTGTAAATAAACAAAATACATAACCTTCCCCCCTCACCTCATTTTCATTGCTTTCCTTGATCATAGAAAGATATGTAAATATGTAGAGACTCATGGGAATTCTTTCTTTTCACAGAACAGTATCATATTTTACATATTACTTTGAAACTTTATTTCATTCCTTAATAATATGGTATGACTATCCTTTCAAGTTAGTAATTGTAACTCTAAAGCATTATTTCAAGTAGCTGAATAATTTTTCACAGCAGTGAAATATCACACTTTATTTAATCATTCATTTATTGATGTTCAGATTCTTTACCTTTTTTCACCTTTTCAAACAATTATCCAATAAGACTTCCCTTAATACTTTGGTTTGGCAATGTGTAGTTTTATTTTAATAAGATAGAGTCCTAAAACTGTTACTTCTCAATCAAAGGTTCTATCTGTTTGAAATTTTAATGGATATTACTAGATACTTTACAAAGAGTTTGCAGGAATTCATTTTCATACCAGCAGTATATATATGAATAACCACTTCTCCACATTCCTAAAGATGTAGTATTGTTTTAAGTGTCAGAATGTAATTTCATTATTGACATAGTTTGTTCTGATGACTATTGAAGTTGAATATATGCTAATATGTTTATTGCCATCTGAAAGTTTTGCTTTCATGAATTTCAAATTCATATTCTTTTCTCATCTGTTAATTAATTTGTCTTTTTTTCTGGTCAATTTGGAAGAGCTATTTGTATTTTATGGAATAATTATATCTTTGTTATATATGTTGCTAATTTTCTCTGGTCATGTGTATGTGGATATGACTTTTTGTTATTTTTCTGTACACACAGTTATTTTGTTGATGTATACACACACACACACACACACACACACACACACACTTTTCCTTTATAATATTTGAGTTTTTACATTTTGAAAAATTTAGCAAGAAAAGAATTCCATGTAGCTTATTAGAAGTTCTCATTTTGAGAGTACAATTTTGATGAATAAAAATGGTAAAGTGAGATAATTGTGTAATAAAATAGAATTTTCTTAGCAATTTTCATCTTTTAAATATGGAGATTATGGTGACTTCAACAAAAGTCAACCTTGTCTGGAAAGTGTTGAGAGGATTCTGGTCTAATATAAGTGACTCATTTTATGGTAGAAACAAAAAAGACACTATAGTGAAATGGCTTATATCTGTCTCTGCTGTTGAAGATGAGAAAATTTAATGAATCTGTGAAGTAAAATGTTATCTGAAAATACACTTAATGAGGGCAAGATGAAATTGGCTACATACTTTTTCCCACTGACTTCAGTCTTGCTACGTGCTTCTCACTAACTCCAACATTGTAGAAAAGAACTAGCCCAACAAAGTAGTAGCAGGGGAGAGTTAATCCTTTTCAGGTTTTTAAGGGAATACTTGGGGGTGAAATTACCCTAACCAGATATAGCCAACCTTAAGAACTGATAAGATTTCTCTTAATCTACACTATTTACTGTTATCACCAGAACGATATAGTCCCATTATAAGACAATGGCATTACAATAAAGAGAAAGACTGCATAAAGTGAACTGATGAGCTAACTTGAAAATACATGCAAGATTTCTGGTAACAGGATGGTCCAGAAAAAGGGAAGACAACTTATGAATGGTAGAAGTTGAGAAGGACCACCTACAAATCCTGTTCCTTAAGGATCATGGTTCTTAGCTATAAAAGTCATGTGTTAACAGCATAACAGTACTAATAAACAGAATATTTTTGAAACTTTATTGCTCCTGTCATGTTTGACAAGGCATATCACTATGAAAAAAACCAACAGGGCCTATTCCCATGCCAGCATCCTGAATTTTGAATCAAGCTTCTGTGAGTTCCGCATCTATCAGTTGCACATGTCGGGACAACTCTGCATGTTCCAGAGGAAGTCTTAAGTTTTGAGATCAATAGGAAGCAGAGCTTGAAATAGGATCTAAGAATCTCAAATATTAGTTAAACCTTGATGACCAACTCAGAAGAATCTAGAGCCTGCTCAGAATTATATCTGAATTATGAATTACTTTTCTATAACACATCCCTTCCTTGACATGATCTACTTGATGTATTCATATAATCTTCAGAGATTCCATTTTTTTAAATGTTTATTTTTGACAGAGAGAGAGAGAGAGAGAGAGAGAGACAGAGTATGAGCAGGGGAGGGGTGGCGAGAGAGGGAAACACAGGGCTCAAACTCACAGACTGCAAGATCATGACCTGGGCCAAAGTCAGACGCTCCACCGACTGAGCCACCCAGGCGCCCCTCAGAGACTCCATTTTTAAAAGTGGTCCACAGGGTTCAGTATTTTGCATGTTGAGAGGCCATTTCATCTTAAGCTACTTATTGAACTTGCTGTGATTGTTTTGCCAGAATCCAAATCGGTTATGATGTTGAGGCAATGTAATCTAATAATATTTTTTTTCCTACAAAGGTGATCTGTCTCTCAAGTTTGTCCCTATATCTCTACACTGTCCCTTCAGAGCCTCCAAGAATTTGTATTCTGGGGCTTCCAATCTCCCTCAGGTCATTGCAGTAGCCAAAATGTCCTCCTCATCTCCTGTCTCATCCCAATGTTACTTTCTCCAGAGTGCAGCCATGTTAATAGTTCTGAAATATAAATCTCATCATTCTTAAAATACTTCAAGAATCTTCCATGAACACCTTTTTATATAGTTTATACACTTTAGGGTATCATTCTTTAATAGACTCTGATTTCATTTTTTGATGTTGGACTACTAACAACTTTTAGCCTCATCTTTCCCTCTTCCCCCTTTGTCCATATCTGGGCAAGCTTATAAGAAAGCCTATATACTACTTCTTTCAGCAACGTGAGATTCAATCCATGTAAGTCCCTTTCCATGTGAAAGAATCCTTACCCCAGCCCCATATCCTAACCACAATAAAACCCTCAAGTTCATCTCTTTACCTTAGCCTCTTTTGGGCCAGGTTGGGAAGCCTTCCCTGTTCTTCCCCAAAAGTCTCATTATATAATTAATAAATATTTTCATACCCACTTGGTGTGTATGTGGCATCATCAGTCTTGTCATCTCAACCTTATTTTATTTTATTTTATTTTATTTTATTTTATTTTATTTTATTATTTTTTTAATTTTTTCATGTTTATTTATTTTTGAGAGACAGAAACAGAGCGCAAGTGGCAGAGGGGCAGAGAGAGAGGGAGACACAGAAGCAGAAGCAGGCTCCAGGCTCTGAGCTGTCAGCGCAGGGCCCGATGCGGGGCTCGAACTCACGAACCACGGGATCATGACCTGAGCCGGAGTCGGTGCTTAACCGACTGAGCCACCCAGGCGCCCCTCAACCATATTTTAATGAGGGGTCCATTCTATTTATCAGCATAGCTACAACGTATACCAGGCTTTTCTCTCCAGTGCTTGCCAACTTCTACATTCTTGTTCAGCCAGCAAATACTTATGGAAGACCTACTATAGGCCATGTACTTTCTAGGCATTTGGGAAATGGTGGGAAACAACATAAATCAGATCTTGTATTCTACCTCAGTGAAATGGTAGGTAACAAACTAATAAATGAACTTGTATGGTGATAATTGCCCTTAAAAAAAAAAAAAAAGAACTGGATGACATGACATAATGTGACATCCATGGCAGACAGGATTAGACTGGATTGTTAGAGAAGGATTCATTAGAAGATGATGTGTGACTTGAATATTATAAGCAAGAGGTAAGGAAGGACTGGAGAGCTGGGCAAGGGCTAGATCGTAGGATCTAGTAGGTTTTGTCAAGGAATGTGAGTTTTATTCCAAGTTCAGTGAAAAGCAAATGAAGTGTTTAAGCATGATCTAATTTGCTTCTTAACCAATAATCCAGGCTGCTAGGAGGAGAATGAATTGCACTAAGCAAGAAGGTAAACACAGGGAACAATTAATATGCAGAAGAAAATAATTTAGGTGAGAGAAGATGGAGGCTCAGACAACAGTGGTAGGTGTTGGAGAAGAGAAGTAGATAGGTTTTGAGTATATTTAGGAAGTAGACTAAAGAGGGTTTACTGGGTTTTTTTTTGTTTTTTATTTTTTGACTGAGGGTGGGCAAGCACCCTTTCCTGGTTGTATGGAACATCATACAGTTCCTGAACACTGCTCTATGATTTATAGTTGATGTGCCCTGTAAATGTCATACTCCTCTGCTGAGAATCCTTTCTTGCCTAGCTCTATCACGTTGGACTCACAGAAAGTCCCTTGAATACTGTTATCACAGCATTTATCACAACATAGAGTACTTGTTGTTTTTCTCCTTAAGTAGGAACTTAACCCAATAATGAACACAGGGAGTGGCAGTGTTGGCCTTTAATAAATCTCTGTCAAATGAAAAAAGTGAGAGGTGCTTGATGAGACCCTGCAGTGAAGAGTGTTACTAAGGGCTTTGGGCCTTGCAACAGTTGCAGCATTTGACGAGTACTGCCAAAGGTCAGGGACCCATTCAGAGGATTTCTTTTAATTACTTCAGGAACTCTCAAGAAGAATGATCAGAACATCTTAAATGGTAATGATCTGGAAAATGGAAAGGGGCTTACAAATTGGAAAATGAAAATCGGTAACCTTAGATGCTACAAAATTAACTTAAAAGGCAAGCTAACTGGAGGGAGGAAAGTAAGTCACCCTGAGAGAGAAAATTAAATCCACCTGAGCACAGGTCAAGTCCTATTATCTAATACATTAATCTTGCAGGATTTTTCCCCCCATTTCCAAAAATTACTTTTTAAGCTCTGACTGATGTCCTATTATTTCAAGGTATGTTTTGTACAACAAGAGCCCCATGGGGGAAAAAAACAGATTTTTGGATAGTATGGTAGTGGAAGTCACATAAAACTAGGATTTCTGATTCAGGTCTTGTCTTTACCTTGCCCTACTGAGTAAGTGGGTCTCTGGGACTCAGTCCCTTCGTATATTAAAGAAAAATCACAATACAGAAGTCATATTCTACATTCTTTCCAACTCCAATATCCTATTAGTTCTATGGAATTCATTGCTCTGGCATTTGTCTTATTGATTTGGCAATGATGTGATAAGGATCAGAGAACCATAATTCCTCCTAAGAATATAAAAAATGTCAGTGTAAGTATAGTAAGTATACAGATGTAATCATTGAAATTCTGATGAGAACATAGACATTGAGATGTGTGTCAGCTGAATGGTCACTGGGCTTTGCTTGAATAAGCTACTTTGAATTTATGGTTAACACTTAAAGTTTAAAAAGTGCTTCCACATTCATCATTTAAATATAGTATCAAAACCATTGTCTACTGAACAAAGTTGATGCTGTCAGTTGCATTTTAAAGAAGAGTACACTGAAGCTAACAGATGTTCTATCATGAAACTAAATAACTTGGATAAAGCATAACCAAGGCTTGAAACCAGATCTTCTGACTCTTAGTCTAGAGATCTGTCCTTAACTCCAGAAAATTTCTGTGGCCAAGATTTTACATGTAGTACATTATGAAATCCCTGACCAGTTCTGTGATGTAAGTCTTAATCATTCCTATTGTCCAATAAGACAACCATACATCTGGGAAGTAGCTTGCTCAAGATCCCAGAGATATAAAGTGACTGAGTTGAGATTCCATCCAAGATCTAACTCTAAAGACCATCGTAAAGAACTGTCTTCCCCACTGATGTGGGAAACAAGTGTCAAACTCTTTTAAGGAATTATAAAAAACACTGAGTGGGTCAGGTAGGGGCAAAAGAGCAAAAAATTGTAAGGTAAATTGTAAACTCATGATTTTTCATGGGATGGTTTAGATGAGGCCATTTGGGCATGCATTTGACATGGAATCACATCTATTTATCTCAGCATGTCTGTAGAGCAGAGAGATCTAAGCCTAATTTAGTGATACATAAAAGTAATGGCTGTGACATAAGGATCCATAATATTTTATAGTTAGAGAATGCATCATTCCTCCTAGGAAAAATCTGTAGGTATGTATGATTATGAAATATGATGATGTTCCTCAGTCTAATGTTTCTTATATCCTATTGCTGTACTTTTAATGGTCCATCATATTCTTATAATAGTCCTTGAACTATATCCCTCAACTATATAGATGTTCTTATATCCCATTTCCCCCTTTGCTCTGTATCAAAATACCTTTTTATAATTAATTGCTAGTGTTTTGCTAAGTACATTAATTAAGTTCTTAAAGACTCAACGGGGGCACCTGGTGGTTCAGTCAGTTAAGCATCTGACTTCAGTTCAGGTTATGATCTTAAGGTTCGTGAGTTCGAACCCTGTGTCTGGCTTTGTGCTGACAGCTCAGAGCCTGGAGCCTTCTTTGGATTCTGTGTCTCCCTCTCTCTCTGCCCCTCCCCCACTCATGCTCACGCACACTCTCTCTCTCACAAAAATAAACATTAATTTTTTTTTTTAAAGACTCAGGATCATGTCCTCCAAACCAAGTGGCTTCTAAATTCTATACAGTTTAGTCTTGACATATACAAGCCTAGTCTTCAGTGCTGGCACTGAATTTCAAGGTTTATTATTCTAAACTATCTTTACTATTGTTGTTTTCTTATCAGAAAACAGTTTAGAAACAGCTTTTATCTTAGTAACCTTTCCTTTTGTGGGGTGGCAGGGACTTCTTTACCTTTTTATGTTTTGATTCCTTCTTCAGCCTTTCCAACCATGTTGTCTCTTTGCTTTTGCTGCTTTTCTAGACCTTTTGTCTTCCTTTTAGTCTCTAATGGATTCAGGTTATAGAGTCATTTTCCTTGTATACTTAGTAACCTCTTTCATCATATCCCAGAATATCCTAGAACAAAAAATGGCATTGCATAGAGTGAAAAATAATTCTCTACTTTTGCTTTTGGGTTAGATTTACACATTTATTTTATACCTGAAGAGATCACTTAAAGAATGCATGACATTGAGCAATCAAATAGTATATACCCTGAACTTTAGATAATCAGGAAGAAACTTACAAAGTAGTTTTTTTGTGCTTCCAAGAAATGAAAATTCTAAAAGGAAATATGAGTCATATATATGAAACTTAAGAAACACACCTCATTTTGTGCAATTTTGGGAAAATCATAGGTTTTGGAGTTAGTCTTACCTGGATTCACATCATGAGTTGATCAAAGGGTGTCCTTGTAACCTTGGACAAATACGTTCTTTGCAACTCAATTGCCTCCTAATCATGTTCATCACAAAGGGATGAAATAAAACGTGAGGGTAAAATAAAATGTGTATGTTAAAAAATGTCAACTACCGTCGTCCTTATGAGGGACTGTTGATGTTTTTGGTTTTCTGGCTATTCAGTTACTAACCTTTGGTCTTAGCTCCCTGATCTCCTTTCTGGAAGACTTTCTCTTCATGTGCTTTCTTATTGGGAAAGGACATTCTAGTCACTGCCTCCTCCTGATGACTCACTCTGTGGAAATGGTGGGAAGCTTAATCTTTCTGCTGTGTATTTTACATATTCTATCCAGGGAATGAGAAAAGGACCTAAACTTGGCAAAACAGACTCTTGCTTCAAGGACATTAAACACTGAGTTAGTGAACTTAATGGGAAAAATGTCTGGAGTTTAGATTGAATACAGAGGTCATAATACTCTGTCAAAATTTTTCTGTGGCCTGGTGGCAGTTGTGTCTTATTCTAGAAAAAAAAAATCAGTATTAGGGAAATTTCCCAAAAGATGGAAGTTAAATGTCTTCCAAAATCTTGAATTTAAAAGTCTAGTTTATAATTTTCAAAAAGACTAGTATAGCAAGCAGTGGCTCTGATACCTTGGCAAATCACTTAACTTCTATTTTCTCTTTGAAAGGGGAAATAATAATACATGTCATGTTGATGTTGTAAAATTCAAATAAGAAAAACAGGGATGGATGTGTTTGATATATGCCTGACAGATGTGACCTAGTGCTTAGTTTAGTGGTATGGAAATGAGGGTCTAAGAGTTGAGAGGAGTAATGGAGTTTGTCCTATGCGGTTGTAGGAGGTTTATGGAACATGGCAAACCTAAAAATAAGGATCGTACCTGAAATAATGGAAAGAAGTAATTGCTTTTTTGTCTTAGGATGTGAGAAATATATGTAGAAAGAGTAAAAGCATAATGGTATATTTCCCATTATAAGTATAAATAACAGATGCAACTAAAAAGGTAGGTTTTGGATTTTGATAACATCAATTAATACCATATGGTTAGCATGTTAATTTCAGTATTTCTCCTTTCCTCCTGGTTGAAGAACCACATGTCCTCTTTCCAATGTCTTGACTCATCTCTCCAAGCCGACCTCAGTGCTTATTCCTAGTGGAATTCCTCACTACATGTATTTTTGCATACTGATTTATGCCATGTTCTGTTCTCTCTCACTGGCAAACTTATTGATCAGTGAAATACCACATTCACACCAAATAAGAAAGAGACAACAACAAAAAATTCCTACCTGGTTTTCTTCTCAGGAATTAGGAACAACACTAATGAGATATTTTTCAAGGGTAACAATGAGCTGACAAAAAAATCTGCTTTATGTCTCACTAGGCACAGTGTGGCTCCCTGTCCTCAGAAGAATGACACTCGGTTCTGTATAGATGGTGGAGTCTGAAGCTACAACTCTTGAAAGGCTTGGGGGAAATTAGAAGCTTCTAAACCGATTTCACTTTGCAGGCCCCAAATAGAAGCCAGATGGAAGAGGGTGAATGAAATCTTCAAAGGTAGAAAAGTTGTTCCATAAATTAGGGTGAGATTAGCCATTTGCCAACAATAACTTTCATTTCCACCCTCAAATACATGTGCAAAAATAAACTTTTATTCCAACGGCAGTCAGCAGTGGCATTTGCAAATATGACCTGCTCCTGTGGATATTCCTGAGTAGTTAACTGCATATGCTTGAATATATACACACCCAAGTTATGTGTGGGAATTTGTGCTTTTTTTTGGTGAGAAGATTCATAGCCTCTATTAGATTCTCAAAGGGTTGTCACCCATATAAAATTAAGAGCTGTTACTCTTCCTTGTTTTTCTTCCACTTAATAAAATGTATCAAAATTCAAGTGGTAGTTCCCATGATGAATGAGATAAGTTTGAATAAATTGTAAATATTTTACTCATAGGATGCTTTACTAATCCTAATAAAAGACTTTAAAATTGTTAGCCAATGGTGGGAACTACCAAAATTGAGATTTACTGCTCTACTGAACTACATGTGTAGAATCAGAGAAGTACAGACTTTGAGATTTGGTTTTGAGAGTTTACTTACAACAGATAATTTCCAAATCAGTTTTGTGTAAAAAAAAAAAAAGAAAAAAATACTGCACACGATGCAACCATTTTCTCAAAGTGTCATGCACAAATCCCAATATATAAAACACACATGGACAAAAACTGCCATAATCAAATTTGTCTGTGACCTTAGATTGTTCCTGCTGAAACTCTTTCTCACTTACTCCACAGCACAGATAGCCACCCAAATTTTATCTTCTTTATGATAAGTTATTTTCTGCATTATCTGTTGTGGTTATTTCAATGTTTTGTTAGTGAATTTCTAAAGTATGATTATGTCATGGAGTTTCTTATGAGAGAGTTAGAAACTAAAGGTCTTGTCTGACCTCCTGTCAAGTTTTGCTCACCTTGATTGGAATGCTCTCACTATTGATCTTTGAGTCAAATAGATTAGAGATGGAATCATGGCTCTGTAATTTAGCTGTGTGATCTTAGACAAGTCCCAGAACTGCTTTATGCTTCAGTTTTCTTGTCTGGGAATTGGGATAAAAATTAAAATAATTATGGTGATGATGATAATAATAGCAATAATGATAATAATAATAGTGATGCATGCCCACAGGGTTACTATGAGGTTTAAATGAAAGAGTGTTCATGACAGGTCATTTTCTTAATAACCTAAATTCATTTCTGATAACCCTGCCTCTAGCTAAAAACTATTAAATATAAATATAGTTCTATTAATTTTAATGGGAAAATTATGATGCTTTTATTCCAATTCAAGGCATGGATTTTCAAATTTTCAAATAAGACAGAAAAAAATGTATCCATTACATGATGAAAAAAATTCATATAAGTAATGGGCAACTATTTGAAAGTAAATTAACATGATTGGTATGTAAAATTGATGTAGCAAAGGCCTGCTTACTCACCGAAGGAGTAAAGGATAGATGAATAATGGAGAGTTGTAAAAGAGGGTGCAAAGAGGTGTTCTTTAGAAGTGCGTTTTATTTATTTGTTTATTTTTCAACTTTACTGAGGTATGATTGGCATACAATATTATAAGATATTTAAAGTGTACATTATGATTTGATATACATGTACGTTGTGAAAGGAGTCTCCCATCTAGTTAATTATTACATCCACCACCTCACATGTTTGTTGTTGTTGTTGTTGTTTTTTGGCAAGAACGTTTAACTTGTACTCTTATCAAATTTTAATTCTATAGTACAGTGTTATCAACTATAGTCATCCTGTTATACATGACATCCTCTGACCTTCTTCATCTTGTAGCTGACCTTTTACTAGACCTCTCCCTATATCCCCCACCCCCCAGTCTACGAATATAACTTTAAAAAAAAAAGATTCACAGATAAGTTATACCATGTAGTATTTGTCTTTGTCTGGCTTGTGTCACTTAATTAATGCTCTCAAGTATCCATCTATGTTGTTGCAAATGTCAGGATTTCCTTGTTCTCATATATATACATATATGTGTATATATAATTTCTGAGTTCTGATATATGTATATGTGTGTGTGCACACGCATATTTATGAAATCTCTCATCTTCTTTATCCATTCATCATTGATGCACACTTAGGTTGTTTCCATATCTTGGCCACTGTGAATAATGCGGTGAACACGGGGGTCCAGATATCTCTTCTAATCCTATTTTCATTTCTTTTGGATAGACCTATATATCCAAGTGCATTTTTTAAAGTTTATTTATTATTTTCGAGAGAGAGAGAGAGAGGCAGAGACAGAGAGAGACAGAGAATCCCAAGTAGGCCCTGCACGGTCACCACAGAGCCTGATACGGGACTCGAACTCACGAACTGTGAGATCATGACCTGAGCTGAAATTAAGAGTCAGATGCTTAATCAACTGAGCCACCAAGGCTCCCCTTTCCAAATGCATTATTTTTAAACTGTTTTCTTCAACAAACCTTCACCCTTTGGGTGCTGTTGGTGATATTACCCTCTAACTATGCTTAATAATTTTATACCACAGAAAAAATTCTTATACCAAAATAAAAACTACAAAAATGGTGCTCTGAAACACACAGAAACAAAATACATGCAAAGCGAACTGGAGAGTCTTAGTTAGTGCTGCCCTGTCATCACACTTGCTTGGCATCTATATGCAAAGCAAACTCATTTAAATTCATTCAAAATGTAACTCCTTCAAATTTATTCTTTATGATATTTTCTAACTGGAAACTTTGGTGTCAAGTAAATTGGTGAATATGTCATTGCCTGAAACCATAATGTTGAAATATTACCTTCTATACTGTATTTATTTAATGTGTTTTAAGAAGAAAAAAGTCATCATGCTGAAGGCAAGATAGTCAATGTCCAAAAAGCAGTATGACTTTTCAAGATGATACTTACTCTTTCATTGAACAGTCATCATGTGTGGTTAAGTGTATTCTGCACAGAGTAAGAGATTAACGAATGTAATGATCTCCTTTCAGCACCTGTTCCCTTCCTCTTCCCATTTTTTTTCCATCTCTAGATAGTACATTTAAAACTTCAACTTCACAGAATAACTCAAAAAGGGCTCACAGTTTCTGTGAGCTGCGAAACCATGCCCCAAAACCATACAAAACAATATCTCTCCTTTATCTCTGCAAAATGTCAAACTGACTTCAAATCTGCATCTAGACTGTGTCTTTTTCCTAAGAATATTGAAATATTTCATAGGCATGTCATGTTTCCAACATCCCTGTGAGGTATAGTGATAAAAATGTACCGTTTTTCAGGATGAAGAAACTCAGGGAGGCAAAATGAGCTGTCCAGGTTTACAAAAGCTGGATTCCAACAATGTCACTGCCTGTCTCTATTACCTTGTTTGCTCATTTATGCTTTTCTCAGTGTGAGCACATTGAATAGAGACAGCAGAGGTTCAAACAAACATCTCTTTCCCCATTGGTATTTCCAGCCTCAAAAGTTAAAATTACTAGAAGCAGCTATTTGATATTCTCCCATTAGAAACTCACAATTTATCGCTCATTCTGCATTCTAGTTATTGCATATTCACAGACTCACGTAAGCAAGTCTCCACACCTAGGCCCCTTCTACTTTTTGTCTACCCTGTACATTGAGAGCACACCAATCTCCAGTAGTGGTTTGTTGCTGCTGCTGTACTGGATGTGGTAGATGGAGGAGTCCTGAAAGGCTAGGGAGCTCTAGTTTGAAACATGCTGTAGTGTTGTTAGCATGTGCTTTGTAGACTTCAACTTCAGGGAGCATAATTGACTCATAAGGGTCCCAGTTGTGCATGCTGAAATCCATTAATGTGTCTGAATATGCTTTCCTTGGGCTACTCCCAGCCAGTGATGGAGCACAGCATGGTTCCAAAGCAAAGAAGGTTGTCCCTGGGACACAGAGCCTGATGGCAGACTTTCCTTAGACTGTAGGAAGGTGTGGGATGCTCCCACCCATTCTTCCTCCCCTCCCTTTCTTCTTCACTTTGGGACAGACTTCCATCCAGGTGTGATGGTTCTCAAAGTCTTACTGTGTCAAATAAGAAATAAATTCAGATTTAGGTAAGGAGAGACTTTATTCAAAAAGACTATTGCAATGAGGGGAATCACTTCTCGGCCTTTTGGCCAAGATCAAGTGCAATGAGGGGGGAAGACTATTGGATTAAAGAGAGTTCTCTGACCATGAGGGTTGCAAGGTCAGGCAGAAAAAGGCTTTTCTTTCATGGGGAAGAGTAAAGCTAGAAAAAACCAGGTGCAGTCAAGTGGGATGAATGAGTGGTATGATCTGACAATTAATCAGGGAATGTTGTCCTCTGAGGTTAGCTGATTCTTGGAGGGGGGTACTTTTAAGAAGGGATTGTTGTGTGCTCCAATTCTCAAGGGTGGGCCAAAGTTCAGGGGCTTTGGGGTAGGTAGTGAAGCCTGACTCACATTTGGTGAAGTTAACGGACAATTACCCAGTTGGAGAGTGGTGATATTGATTTATGAGACAAAAATGGGAGCATGTAGTCTGTTTCTGGCTTTGTCATAAGCAAGGGTTTCATCCACTAGTTTTGTCTGAGTCAAGGGAGAAGGGTGGTTCTTTATAGTAAGCCGTTTCTTGGAACACAAAATTGGGGTGGGTTTCTTGACCACCACGTTTTCCAGAAGCACAGAGCTCAGGTAAAGTACAACATCATCATTTGGCTTCTCCATTTTAGCTGATAGCCTTTCACTGAGTAAAACCTTTTCTACACTGAATCCTTTCTCACTGTCTGCTGCTTAGAGGATCTGAACTAACACACATTTCTTATATGCCCCCTCTTTTTTTGCCTTCTCCATTAGAATAACACTCTTTTTGCCAGTGGTTCTTAAATTTTAATATGCATAGAAATGATTTGTAGAGCTTGCTACACGCAGACTCCTAGGGACCAGTTTGAAGATTTCAGAGATCTGGGGTAGAGCCAGGAATTAAGCATTGAAGTCAGTTGTGAGAGGTCTCCAAACCACACATTGAATGACACTGCCGAAATCAGTCCCTGCAACATAGGAAGGGTTTATGCAATTATATATGAATATATATATATATATATATATATATATATATGTTGATAAAGCTTTACAGTAATTTTCATCTCTCATAGGAATGTCTATTTGATACAAGAAATTCTCTGATTTTCCTTGACTGCGTCTATTTTGGCCTTGCTGCTACAAGTGTTATATTTTGGAGCCCAGGCTCTGGACTTTGAGTGCTGGGATTTGAATTCTACTCCATCCTTCCTAATTTTGTAACCTTAGACACATTGTTTAACTTCTCTGTAAGATACCTATGTCAAAGAATTTTTATGAAGATTAAATTAGTATATGTAAAGTACTTACTATTCTGTCTAGCACTATCATGAGGTTTCAATAAAAGTTCATTGTATCTGCTACAATTATTAACCACAAATTTCACTAGTTAGCATTTATTGAGTACTCTATGGGTCAGGCACTATGCCAAGTAATTTGCATGAATTGATTCATTGTAGGATAGAGTTTTGGTCCTGTAACAAAGAGGCTCTTCAACCAAAAATGTTCTCTTTTCCTTACCCCTAGTGGTACTTGTTATCATGCTTTGTATTCATATATGTACAGATCTATTTCTTCTATCAGTTATGAGGTAGAGAGTCCAGGAAGTAGATACAATGTATTGTTATATTCACAGATCAGTCTATTTCGGTCACTCCCAAGTTCTATGTCTTAAATTGGTAAAAAAAATAAACTAAAAGAAAACTACAGGTCATTAAGAATGTGAAAACCTTAGAAAAATGTTTTACAAGAAGATGCCTTTTATTCATCCTCTCTCTTCCTGCTGTCTCCAGTTCTTAAATGCTTCTCATTGTATACTTTGGAACTCATAGTCCTTCATCAGCCTTAAACTTACCCAGAGCTTATTTCTAAGAGCTAATTGTAATGGCTGTTTACCTAAACAATACAGTATTTACACTTCTGTACACAATAGAGAAGTTTACACTTCTCATTTTTGTTTGTTTATTTGAGAGAGAGAGAGACAGACAGAGAATATTAAGCATACTGACTCCACACTCAGCATAGAGCCTGACTTGGGGCTCTGTCCCATGACCCTGGGATCATGACCTGAGCTAAAATCAAGAGTCAGACTCTCAACTGACTGAGCCACCCAGGTGCCCTCTCGTTTTTTGATTGTAAACATTTTACCTTAAACATCAAGGAGCTGAGAACTTAATTTTTCTTTTTTTTCCTAGAAATTAAGAGTTTTAGTTTATGTGTCAGCTTGCAGCAACAGATAAAACAAGAAAAATAGCAGCATACCTCTCTTTTTTATTGTTGTAGAAATGTTATTGCAAATATAGGCCATGATTCAACATGTACATTATGAGAGTCCAGAGGAAAAATGTGACCCAGCAAAACTCAGGAGAGGTACAAGGGGTGATAAGGAAGCAAAGACCACTGCTTTGTCTGAAGGACATATTTGTTTTTAGTTTATGTTATGTTTTTAATATGTTTTTGATTTTATTTATTCTACGTTCTAGAAATTTACATTACGATTAGCTTAGCTAATGATGGTGAGGAACTTAGTAGTTATATACCAAATTTGATGAATTTGCTGTGTAGAAATATTTCTCTTTCTGGGTTAGGTAAATCTGTTAGATGCTAATTCAAGAAATCCCAGCATTCAGATTAAGATCTAAATCTCAGGAGCAAGAGGAAATGGGCACACATTAATCATAAGTTTGGGAAGGCATTAGACTAAGAGCCAAAGACATTAAGTCTAGAAGGGCAGCTACTCCACACACACACACACACACACACACACACACACACACACAATCAAATAAGGAAAGTAATAATCACAATTTATGAGTAAAGGTAGTTATGCTATGTAGCACTTACCATCAAAGCTAGAATGATGTAAATAATGACTGGGCTTCTCAAAACTTTTGCCCTTCCAGACCGCAGTATCCACTGTAGCCTTGGATACTGAAGGAAAAAGTACAATGCTAAAACCAAACAAAATTAAATATAAATAATTAAACAAATATACATGTATACATTTACATACATGTGTAAAACCATTAACCTGGATCCTCTATAAAATTTTGGAGAAATTAATTAATGATCTATTTCTCATTGCTCCTCCTATTAAAATTCACCTCTGATATAATTGTATATGTTAAATAATACCTAATATCAAATCTGTACACTTGAAAATCAGAACGAATGACATGGGTTATTAAGATAGGGCCAGTCTGTCTTTTCCTGATTTCCTCTGACAACCTAAAGTTTACCAGAAGTGCCAACTTGCACCAGCCATCAGTGAAGCTCACTGTTTGAAACTTGACTATAAAAATAGTTCAAAATAGGGGCACCTGTGTGACTCAGTTGGTTAAGTGTCTGACTTCGGCTCAGGTAATGATCTCACAATTTGTGGGTTTGAGCCCAGTGTCAGGCTCTGTGCTGAATGCTTGCTCGGAGCCTGGAGCCTGCTTCAGATTCTGTCTCCTTCTCTCTCTACCCCTGCCCTGCTCACGCTCTGTCTCTCAAAAATAAATAAGTGTAAAAAAAAATTTTTTTTAAGTTCAAATTAAATTCCTAAATAGGTCTTTTGTTTTAGATTGGTCATTTCTGAGGTTCTTAACCTATTCTTGGTGGTATCCATCTAAATAAAAGGGGGTGGCAGTGTAGGACTTCCTGACTTAGGTAATGTCTTCTCAAATGTTTGGCCCATCCTAGGAATGCCCACAAGCCACCCAACAACCCTATACCTCTTGACATGAAGTTAAAGAGAATAGAGTAGATCAAAGCTCCTCTTAGATGGAATTGAGGAATTAGCTTCCTGTGTTTGTTTCAGGAATGGGACATGTCTCACATCCCCATTGAAATTCCTGGAAACAGAGCTGTTATTGTTGTTGTTGTTGTTTTTGGATAGTCTCATCTGCCATTTGCGAAAATCATAGATATTCCAGTTTTATATTTTACTTATCTCCCCACAATTATCTTGATAGCCTTTCATCTGTATTGAAACTGAAAAAAAAAGTAATGGTTGAATCTCAAGTGAAAATCTTACCTTTGTCTGGTATTGATCTTTGAAATCCACACTTATCACAGAAGGAGCCATTGGATGCCTAACATTCCATCTTGAGTAGCATTTCCCTGAGAGTCTTTCCTGACAGCAGGCCATCACCATTATTCCAATATGACAGCATTTCCCTATTTTGTAAAGTTCCTGGGTAGGACTGTTGCTTTAATTTTTTTCCTTTGAAATCTTGACTTCTCAGAGTAATGCATGCACAGATCTCCACATAATGTTAGGGAATGTTATCTGATAATCTTATGTTAACTACAGTTTTAATTTTGTGAAAAGGATAATGGGTGATTTCCACTCCTAGGAATTCCTCCTTTAGTAGAATCATCTTCCTTGACATATAAATTTATCTCAGGGATTACCATACAACCCAGAGTGATTATATTGTGTCAGCTTTGTCTCTCCTGACATTCTTAACCATTATAGGAGTGCTCCATGACTATGCTTTATCATCTCATTTAAGTTTCATTAGAGAAATGGGTAATATTTTACCCTGAGGATGACTTTCTGATGTAAGTTATCTCTTGGGATAGCCTTGCCCATTACGGGAGTGACCATCAGCAGTACAACCCCTAAAGGTCATTCTACTTTAATCTCATTGAAGGAAGAATTGTGAGAGGACATAACAGGTTTTTATGCCTGATTCCCTAATTTGTAAAAGTATCAAAAGAGGTTTGTAAAATACAGTGATCACAGCTGCATGCTGAATTAATGTTCTCAAGGATGAAATACCTGGAAGTCAGATTGAAGGAAGAGTAAAAACATATATTCCATGCAAAAACTAGCCCATAGCTCTTCTCTCTTGTGAATCTTGACTTGATTTTTATCTTAGGGACATTATTTCTTCCCCTGCATTATGATTTTGACCATGTCCATTCCCCTCATAGGTATAATTTGAATTCGAAGGGAGCTAGGCTGATGTCTCTTATTTCCTAATTTTCACACATGCCCTGGACTCCATGCTTACTTTTGACTATCCCTTTCTTTGCCAGCTTCTAGTGCTCCGTCTCCAACATTTTTCTCAGCTCAGTCAAAATAAGATTTCTATTTTATGGGACACTCCCTTACTTTGGATTTGTATTATCATCTTTTTCAAAAGAATATCAGGACCACGTAGGACACTAGAGCTGTATTCTCCATGGTACCAAAGTGGGAACCTGAAGACAAAACCAATTATGTTTAGGAGTTTTCAACTTTTCCACTTTTATCAACTTTTCCACTTTTTTCATGTTATGTAAAAGCGAATAAATGGCACTTTAATTATGCTTTCAGATGTTACTAAATTGGGAATGTTGCAAACTACAGGAAAGAGAGAGGAATGGCACCACAGGGGCAAATGGGGTTCAGCTCTCTGGGTAGATAAAACGAAGAGAACAAAATCACCCCAGAACAAGTTCTAAGTAATTCAAAACTGTGCTGCATTTATGTGCATATATATATGTGTGTGTTTCTGTGTGCATCTGTTTTATACTATTTAAGTTTCAATGTATAAAGCTTCATGGGGGAAAAGAAAGCCAGGTCTGGCCATCATGAGCTAGAATACCTAGTGCTTCCTCTCTGCATTGGTTTGACCTTGGGATTGGCTTGTATCAAATAAGAAGCTCTCTTTTCTTATTTATAAAATGAAAGGACTGCATAAAATTTATGATCACTCCAGTCTTTAAAAGTAAGTGAATAAATATTTGAGACATGGTTTTTATGGAAAGCACAGTATGGGACATGTAGCCATTTGAAGATAACTAGAAAATTAACTAAATTTTCTCTGCTGATGCTCTTATTTTTCAAGTGAGTGTCCCTTATGACTTAACTACATTGTCCCACTTTTCATCAGAAATTAACTTTGTTCAGACTCAAACTATACTGATGACTTCAGCCAAAAGGCTCACATATATTTTGGCCTCATGATACCTATGGGATGGAGGGCATTCTTGGGCATTATTTAAAAAAAAAAAATGAGCACCAAAACTAATATCCACAAGTTAACCTAAGGATAATCTGCCTAATTGTACAAAATTTAGCTGAACCCTGGGGAAATTTAATCATTATAAATGTAGGAAGTAGGAAGTACCAGGAGACCAATTACTTGAAACTGATGAGAGCCAAGTATTTAGAAATAAGCAGAGTTTCTAGGACAGTAAGTAAGTTCCCTGATAGAATGATTCACCTGCCCCAGGAGGGTGCTACCCACAATATAGTCTGTCTTTTATCTCCCTCTGAGTTATAGCCTAATAAGGTTAGGCCAGATTATTTAGGAGTCCTAAAGTTCTAATCCCAAACCCGTAGTTACAAACAATAACATCATAGACAGTCATTCCTTCCCATCATCTCCTTTACCCCAATTTCAGCTTCCTTATCTAAACAGAAGGAAGTTAGTCAAGAGTAGTAGTGATCTGCAACCTCCATGGGCCCATAGTGTTATATAGGAAGGGACTTTAAATTCTGACGTTAATGAAGATGCTTGAGGTTTTGCCATTGGGTGAGTAGGAGAATAGCTGTGCCTTTAATAGATATAGGGCTGTCAAGAGGAGGAATGAATTCAAGGTTTAAGAGTGGTAGAGGAAGAAAGAGAACTCAATTGGGAAAGAATACTTGAATTTTCATGCTTCCTTAGTACTTTACCACTTATTAGCACTATGATGTATTTGAACCAATGTTTTCTCAAGTGTTATATAAGAATTTTACTATTAGAGGTGCTTGGGGGCTTACTTGGTTAAATGTCTGACTCTTGTTATCAGGGTCATGAGTTCAAGCCCATGTTGGGCTCTGGGCTGGGCATAAGCCTACTTAAAAAAAAAAGAGAGAATTTTACTATTAATTTTGTTATAAAGGTGAGATTGAAAAAAAAGCCATCATATATCCAAGTGTTATATTTTAGGCAGTTTGAAAATAGGCTAATAGTGTCTAACAGTACAGAAAAAAAGGAAGAAGGTACATAAGGAAAGGCCATTAGAGTGGGTGCTTAGAAGATCATTGGTGACTTTCAAGTGTACGTGTGTGTGTGTATGTGTGTGTTTAATGGCTCAGAATCTCAGCTGATTTTAATGCAGCATTATACACAATGGCATTACCTTTTCTTTAAATTAATAGGTTATTTTTTAGCACCTTAGGTTTACAGAAAAATTGAGCATTAAGTATGGATATTTTTAATATATTTCTCCTACCATCCCCCTAATTTCTCCTCTTACTAACGTCTTTCATTGTACAGTCTGAACTAGGTAACACAATTCAGATCTTAAGAAAGTGAGCAGTGAGAGTGGGTATAAAGAGATGTAACAGAGAACAGACTGCTCTTTAAGACTATTGGTGGTTATCAGAAGAACAGAGAAGAAATAGTAGTCAAAAAGAATAATAAGCTCCAAAGTTTTTCTGTTACTGGTAGCAATTGTTTTGACTTTTTCTTCCTTTTTTATTCTGGTTGTGGAGTAGGAGATTTGTGAATCTGTTTGAAATCTGAAGAGAAATAGCCCTGGAATGGAGCCAGGGCAAAGAAATAAGAGAAAACAAGAAAATAAGAAAGAACACTGGAGAGGTGATCCGAGTTGATACTGGAATTTTGGGAGAGGAAGTCTTCTCAAAGCTGAACAATATACTTGAAACACTTCCACTGACACTTTTACTTAGAGCAAAAGTGAAAAAAAAAAGTAGAGTGGGGAGAGAAGGAGAGTTGAAGGTGTTTAACTCTG
Source organism: Lynx rufus (assembly GCF_022079265.1). Taxonomy (NCBI): domain Eukaryota; kingdom Metazoa; phylum Chordata; class Mammalia; order Carnivora; family Felidae; genus Lynx; species Lynx rufus. The sequence continues at coordinate 95,313,241 of NW_025814897.1, read as the reverse complement.
TTAGCCTCTATTTTTTCAGCATCATGTGGTTGAGGAGGTGAAGCTGAGGAAGGGGTGTTACATGGGAAGTGTTTGGCTGAGGGGAGGAAGCACGAAGGGGATATGCAGGTGGACTGTTGTATTAAAAGATAAGGGGGTGAGAGATTCTGAGACTGCAGAAAATGCAAGCTTTCTACCAGAGCTGTGTGTGCAGATGGGGACCTGTCTACCAAAGGTACAAGGGTCTTTTAGAAAGAGTTTGGGTTTTGGCCTTTGTCTTAGTAAGTGGTCTACAGAAAAGCTTACTCAGAAGGAGCTACCAATTTCCTCTAGTGCGGGGGATGTCAATCAGTTATTGCTGCCTCCTTGGGGCTGAAGAACCTCCACATCTATCATTAGGGCTGGCAGGGATCTTCAGGATTGAGGGCTTCACAGGTCTCCAAGCCCATTGCCTTCAGTAGGTAGCATTTTGTATTTTTCAGAGGCTGAGAGGATGAGGAATGGAACAGATAGAAGTAGGCTTCTCTTAGTATACTTTTTGCCTTTCTCCCCTAAGTGGGCTCTTGTTGTTAACTCTGTGGGTTTACTCCATCATCTTAGGAATTATTGGTTCTTTTAATCCCTTCTTTGTATTCTAGCACATTTTGAGGTTGGCCTAACTTCTAAAGGTTTGGGGGCACATCAGACCCCTCTGTTCCCATTTTCTTACCATGCTTTTGAATATTGCTATAGAATTCCACCCCACCCCCGTGTTTGTCTGTGACTGATAGAGACAGGAGTGAAAAAAAAATGTGTTTATTGGTTTATCAGTCTGCAAAATTTTTCAAAGCAGATGTAAAATACAAGGATGTGATGATTATCATGATGATAACAGATCATTCTTGTGGCTTCATATGATGTGTGAGGCACATCCTCATTTAATACAACAGCAACACACTTTAAATACTATTCTTGTAATACTATTATTTCCATTTTTACAGATTAGGGAACTAATTTGGTTCAAAGAAAGTAGCCAAATTTTCCAAGATCACACTTTTTTAAAAAGTTTTTTAAACATTTATTTATATTTTGAGAGAGAGAGAGAGAGAGAGAGAGAGAGAGAGAGAGAGAGAGAGGCAGAGAGAGAGGGAGACACAAAATCTGAAGTAGGCTCCAGGCTCTGAGCTGTCAGCACAGAGCCTGATGCTGGGCTTGAACTCACAAACTGTGAGATCATGGCCTGAGCTGGAGTTGGACGCTTAACTGACTGAGCCACCCACGTGCCCCCAAGATCACACTTTCTTATTTGCAAGTGGTGATGCCCATCTCAAACAAGCCTAAACTATGGGAGTGTATTGGCTCACATTACTGAAATATCTATTGGTGGTCCTATCTACAGCCCAAGAGGAACTCAGAGGCATAAATAGTGTAATCAGAATGTACTTTCCTTCTCTATCTTGATCTGATTTCCTCTGTGTTGGCTTATTTTAGCATAGACTCCCTCAATAATTTGTCAGTAATGGCCAGTTTCGCTGTAAGTTTGTATTGCACTATTTCAGCATGTACTCATGAGAAAAGACAGAGTGCCTCAATCTCTACAGCTTCAGTAAAGGCCTTGGGGATAACTCTGATTGGCCAGGCTTAGGTCATGTGCCCATCCATGATCCAATCACTGTGGTACAAGTAGGGTAGGAATTTGATTTAGTAGGTCATATTTATACACACAACTCTGAAGTACAAGCCTGGGGAAGAATCACCTTCACATGAACTACATGGAATATACTGCCTACCAAAAAAAAGGACTGTTCACAGAGGAAGGGGTAGAGAGAGAGAGAATGCATGTAGGCAGTCAAAAATTTATATATTTCAATAAGATGGATTTGGATATAGTTAATCTGTCCCCACATCCAACACTATCCTGAGAAGTCCTTGGCTAGTTGATTTGTGGAACTGATCTAATACTCATCATAACCCCTGGAAGAAAATATTATTATTCCCACATTGTAGGTAAGGAGCTGCAGTGTAGTGACATAAAGTGACTTGCCTGATTCTATAGAATTTCTATGTGACCAAGCCAGGAACTAAATTTAAGACTATTTGACTTGGTTTTTCGATTCCTGTCACCCAGCTATGGACATCATAACTAGCATCATCTGAGTGGTTTTGAATGTCAGCAGGAGACAAGGGATGTGTCGATATTAATTGATTTTACTATTTAACAAACAACCACTATATCTCAGTGGCCTTCAATATAAATATTTATTTTTATCGTTCATGGTCTGTTGGTCAGCTGGGGCAGCTCTGGTTCAGGCTGGTGGTGAAGTTCAAGTCTGTTCCATCTGTTGCATTCTTGAGCCCAAACTAGAGTAGCAGAAGCTGTCCAGAGTAAGCTTTTTTCATGGTGGATCCTTGAAATGTCAGAAAGCATCACCCATCCCTTGCGAGCACATTTAAAGTCTCTGCTTGCATCTTATCTACTAACATTCCATTGATTAAAGGAAGATACTTGGTCCAGCTCTGCATTGGTGAGCTGGAGAAGTACGCTGTATCCACAGTGGAGCAGGGAAGTGAATAGTCTCTGAATAATCTCAACTCTCATAAGTAGTTTGAAGAAGCTAAAGTGAGGATCCTTATTTCAGAATTGTGCTATTTGTTGTTGTTTTTCAAAATGCAACTTATTTGAAAAGTATTATCCACTGGTAAGCCTAGAAACATGGAGGCCACAAGTTTAATTTAGAAGGTGTTGGTAGTGAAACTGGTACCATATAATGGTGAAACTGTGAGATAATATTATTTCCTACCTGTCTTTGAAACCTGGCTGTTTTTTCCATATTACTCGTTTTCATATTACTTTTCATATCTTTTCATATTACTCTCTGGCATGGATATGATAATCACAATACTCTTTTATGTATTGGAGGGGGGCAATATACTAAACCTTGGGGCAATATTTTAAACTGAAATTGAAGAGGTGCAACTCTCCAGTCATTGCAAAATGACTGTGACCATTGACATTTGGGGAGCTGTATGCACCTGTTTGTTGAGGTGTCAAATAGTAGCTATCAAAGTATTTTTTAAACAATGTTCAGGACACTAGAACTTCAAAGATAGATTATATTCTACTGGTTGTATTCATACTAGCTTAATAAATAGTAAATTTATTAAATAAATTAGTCACACTAAATAGACTGATAGCATAAATTCATTCCATTCCAAAGTGTTCTCTACTCATGAAGGACTACAACTTGATTTTCCTACAAGTAATATTTCCCCAAAGCCATAGACAGCCAGTAGGGATAGTTCTGACATTATCTGTGCTCTAGAAAAGGTAATACTATTCCTATAATTGAAACTGCAAACATTATTATTAAGAGGAAAAATGTCAAAATTTCAGGTAGAATTGAAGTTGGTGAACCAGTTTTATTATTGAGGAGAGACATTGAATATTTTGATTTTTGTCCAGTAAGAAGTAAACACTTCAGTTTGCATACTATGGTTATAGGTACTGTGGAGGAGAAAAAAATAGACAAAATAGAAGATATGCTTTGTAACCACAGTGGCATTAAGAATCAGAAATCTTTGGGGCGCCTGGGTGGCGCAGTCGGTTAAGCGTCCGACTTCAGCCAGGTCACGATCTCGCGGTCTGTGAGTTCGAGCCCCGCGTCGGGCTCTGGGCTGATGGCTCAGAGCCTGGAGCCTGTTTCCGATTCTGTGTCTCCCTCTCTCTCTGCCCCTCCCCCGTTCATGCTCTGTCTCTCTCTGTCCCAAAAATAAATAAACGTTGGGAAAAAAAATTAAAAAAAAAAAAAAAGAATCAGAAATCTTTGATTTTACCATTAACAAGCTTTGGATTTTGAAGGAATAATAAAAACTTTCTAGGATTTTATCTCCTTATCTTGAAAATAAGATGGTTTATTTAGACTTATTCCAGTGGCAGCTTGAATTTGCTACCTAATTGGAAAGGCACAAAAAATATGAACATCTCATATGTTTAATAATTATGTGTTGAGTGTCTACTACTTTGTGGTAGGTTTTGCTTTTAGTGTTGGGAATGTAGTCACAGTGGAGGGGAAAAAATCTGGCTCTAGAAAGCTTACATTCTGGCGGGAAACAAATAATTATATGATTTAATTTTAGGTATTAATAAATGTTGTGAAAAATTAAAACAGGTCAAAGAGAGAAAGAAAGTGATGGCAGGAGAGTTTGTTTTAGATAATTAGGAAAGTTCTGTCTGAGGAGATAGCCCTGGAGGCTTGAATTAAATTATTGGATTAGTAATTATTTGAGGAAAAAATGACCTCTCTACAAAATGCAATGAGCCTGAGGTCAGAAGGTGTTTTGGTATGTTTAAGGAATAGCAAAAACCATAGCTTAATTATACAGTAAAATCTTCATATGACAAAATAAGAGTATAAACTGTATTCTGTGGCATGACATAAAGGTGTGTTGAACTAATCAAAAGAGGAGATTAGCTGAGGAATTTCTGTGATCAGGTACTTTGCTTTATTTCTCTTGCTTCATTGGTCACCCAGTTCTGAGTTTTTATCTTCTTACCTTCTTATGTCTGCTCCTCATTTTCATTCTAGTACCCTGACTCAGACCCAGGTGGACAGTTGCATTGACTTTAAGGCATGTTCTACTAAAAAGTCAACCTGATCACATAATCCACTTCTAAAAAATAGATGTTTTTTATATACCTTCTAATCAACTTAAAAAAAATAGTAAATTCAAACTACTTAGCATAAGAGTACTTTTATGACTTCTTCCTACTAACTCCTTTAGCCTCTTCAATTTCCAGACTTCCTTTTTTACCCTAATTCTACAGCCACACTAAACTACTTGCTATTTTCCAGAATTCTGTGCTGTCCCATATCTTCATTTATTACCTTTACGCTGTTGTCTAACTTCCTTCATGTGTTGTAAGAACCAGTTAGGGGGTATCTGTGCTAGGAATTTTCCCTTAACCTCAAGTCTGTTTCTATAGCACCAGCTTGCTATAGTAGAATTGTCTTCATTACCTCTTTGCCCCACTAGACTATGAGTTCCCCAAGGGTCTGGACAATGTCATTAATCTCTGTGTTTCTGGCATTTAGTTCAATGTCTGACTCCAAGTTCAGTAAATGTTTCTAAAAAATAATGTATGTGGGACATAACATATGGATTATTTAAGATCTAGGCTGCATATTTTAACCAATTATTTTACTCCATTTGTTTTTCTTTCCCTTCTACCTTACATATCTAAGTTTGTGTTTATACATTAATTCAAGTCACCGTTCCAAAAACTGGTATTTTATGCTAAAGGGAGAGAAAACGTACCATATGATAGACTGGTCTTTGCTAAGTAAGGACTGATAACAAATTATTTTTATTTAAACTCTACTCTTGGAATTCCATTGGCCATTATTATTGCATTAGCAGCTCTTTTAGTTATTGCCACTTCATTTGCTTCCAAGAACATGAAGCTTTTTCTTTAGTGTTTTTATCTGCAGTCAGGGTCTGATGCAAGCATCAGGGTTATTTTTTTTTCCCTAAAGTAAATAACCCTTAGATTAAGTTAGATTAAGAAACATCTCATTTACTGGTAATCTTTTTAGATTGGTTCCCCGTGTCCTTTGATCAGTGAATAGTGTTTTATTCCTTTCCAAGAAGTGAGAAAGAAGGGAATTAAGAGACAGATTGTAGGTCTTTTCTACTGCTTTTCACAACCAGTGAGGTGGGTGGCATTATGTCCATTTTTTGAGCTGACAAACATGAGATTCAAAGAAGTTAAGTGATTCATCTGGACAGCTAACTGGCAGAAGAGTTAGAATTCAACCTAAAACAATTCTCTTTTTACTCTGCCATGTCCCCTCATTAAGGGATGATCTAAGCAAAAGATCTATATGTTTTTTTAAATATGAAATTTATTGTCAAATTGGTTTCCATACAACACCCAGTGCTCATCCTAACAGGTGCCCTCCTCAGTGCACATCACCCACCCCCCCCCCCCATCAACCCTCAGTTTATTCTCAGTTTTTAAGAGTCTCTTATGGTTTGGCTCTCTCGCTCTCTAACTTTTTTTTTTCCTTCCCCTCCCCCATGGTCTTCTGTTAAGTTTCTCAGGATCCACATAAGAGTGAAAACATATGGTATCTGTCTTTCTCTGTATGACTTATTTCACTTAGCATCACACTCTCCAGTTCCATCCATGTGTATGTTCTTTTTTTAATGTTTATTTTTGACAGAGAGAAAGAGACAGTGTGAGTGGGGAGGGGCAGAGAAAGAGAGAGACACATAATAAGAGGCAATCTCCAGGCTCTGAGCTGTCAGCACAGAGCCCAACGTAGGGCTTAAACTCAGGAACCATGAGATCATGACCTGAGCTGAAGTTGAACGTTTAACCGACTGAGCCACCCAGGTGCTGCAAGATCTATATGTTCTGATGTACAGTACCACATGAAAATGAACGCACATACAGCAATTAGCTATATCTCCTAAATGGCAGAAATAGCTTATTGGAAAAGTTTGGAAGACAATTAAGTAGATTTCCTAGTATAAGAGTAGAGGCAAAGTTTCCAAGAACTCCTTCACTAGACATCTTTGATTCTTCTGACCCAAGTAGAATTCATATTTATAACAGAAAGCATATTTAGAAGCATGATGTATGTAGTATCTACAGCTGGAAGGATGAGATTAATGATATATTTTGAAATAATCTTTCCTGATTCATTACTCATAATAAGAAATGCACATGACAATCCTTGTTCCTTACAGATTCACGGTAGTCAGTGGCATCATCATTAAGATTTCATTCTTGAATATGAAGTTGTTAATGAATATTCTAATATCTAACAATTACTGGTCCTACAATGTTCCAGATAGTGTGTTAAGGTCTTTATTTCTAGTTGTTATTAGTTATGGTCCTTAAAATAGGTGCCATTTTCTAACAAAATAACTGAGGGTTAAAAAAGTTAAATAACTAGTCCAAGGTTATATCTACTGGAAAATGGCTACCAGAAGATTCAAATCCAGTTCACCTGACTAGGAAGTCTGTGCTGTAATTTTTGATTCTGTGTTATAGTTCTTGAGAATGTGTTGGCCTGGAGTCAGGAAAAGTAGCTTTAGTCCCAGGTTTGGTACTAACAAACTATGTGAGTTCAGGCAAGTTAGTTTCCTTCTCTGAATCTGTTTTCTCATTTGATGAAGGGAATGGATGATGAAAACAATGATTTCTGATGTATCTTGCACCTGAGAAATAAAATGATTGAAATGCCAAAAGGAGAAACTGATTAACCCACAACAGGATATAGTAATTCTCTAAGATCATCCTGACATAAATTGTCAGTACCTGCTGCACCACAATACTTTTAAAGTTAAATTTTATTTTTGTTTAATATTTAGACTCTGCTCTTTATTGTAATTTCCCAAAGAATTCCATCAGAGTGCTGATCATATTATATTAACCCCAAAGTAGTATACACAACATAGAGTGTGGGATTGTATTTATTGGAAGCCATAGGACAGGATGTTTAAAATGAGAACTGCTCTTGTGAAGCAGGCTTTCTCTTCTGTATTTTTCCAATGAAGAGACTACATTTTCAAAAGCTCAAAAGATCGCATATGACATCTATCAAAGGATGATTTGACCACTTACACTGATTCCCCAACTGGACTTGCCATGTTCTAGGAGTATGTTTATTTCTCTGGAGCTTCAGATTCAGCAGCACCTTCTTCTCTGATTTAGGAAAAGAGATTAGCATCTTGTGATGTTTTGTAAGTCTAAGGAGATGAAGTTTGGCAATGGTCATAAGGTTTGGGTGTGCTGAGGTGAGATTTTTTTTTAAATGTCAACGTCATGATCTCAGTTCCAGTTTCTTGAACCTTATTTTTGCACAATTATAATGCACAATTACATTCATGGGCACTGCATTTGTCACCTGCATTATTCTGTGTTTCCAACTTGGACCAAAATTAATGAAAACATGAAAAGGAGTTTCAGAGGGTGTGGGTACAGATAAGGGTTTCTTTAGTAAGAGTTCACCTGATTACATATTTAGATGAACTGAAATATCCTCAGCATCTCATCCTTCTTTTCTTCCTCTTCCTCTCCATCATCTTAATGACAATGTGAAAAGGATTGCTTGTGTAATCATTGACTTGTCCTAATCTTTGTTGAGTCCCTCTGTAGGTATTATTTCACTAATTCTTCACCGAACACAGACAGGTAAATATGATTTTCTCCATTTCCCTGCTGAGGAAGCTGATTCTGAGAGAGATTAAGGAATTATCTAAGAACAGATGGCTAGGTAGGCAGTAAAAAATAGACCATTCCTTTTGACTTACAAACTTATAATCTTTCTCTGACACTGTATATTCTGGGAACTGAAACTTTTTGCATCAACATAATAATCTTGCTCTGTTAGGGAAGTCTTTTTTTCCTAGGCACCCCTAGATTGTATGTCTATCACATATTTAAATATTTTTTTGAAGTAATACCTGTCAACCTACTTACCTACCTACTTACCTACCTACCTACCTACCTATCATGTATCATTTGTCATAATGCACATCAGATACATTATATCAGCAGCTCAGTAAAATTTTATAAACTCAACACATACATGTAAGTAACATTCACATCAATATGTGGAAAGTTACCAGCATCCCTCATAGTCATTACCCTCCCAAAGTTTAGTGTTACCTGTTTTTAAACTTGAAATTCATGGAAACATGGATCCTTATGTACGTGATTTCCTCATTTAGGTCCTTAGATAAGTGCTTAGTTTCCTTCTGGTACCACATCCTACTTGCCTGGAGAAATCTCTTCTCTCTGTGTATATTTTGTAACACAGGTGCATTGGGGGTCATTAAGACCATACACAATTTCAATGATGTGCTAGAAAAACTCACAGAACTCAGAAAAACTGTTAGAAAATACTTATGGTTACAGTTTGTTACACTGAAGAGATATAAATTAAAATCAACAAAGGTGAAAGTCACCCAGCACAAAGTCTAAGAGAGACCAGGTGCAGAGTTCCAGTTGTTCTCACCCAGCAAAGTCATATTGACAGTGATTAATTCTCCCAGCAATGATATGGGCCAATATCTACAGAATATTGCCAACCAAGGAAGCTCACCCAATCCCTAGTGGTCTAGGGGTTTTATTGGAGATGAGTCACTAGGCATGGGAGTACTCATGGGACTGGCTTCTGATGCTCAATCTCCAGCCCTGCCAGAGATCAAACTAATACAATGTGGCCCAAAGCCCCCACCATAATCACATTGTTACAATAAACCCTTTGGTGTGGCTTAAGATCCTGGGTATACAAAGACACCCTAGTTAGACAGAGTATTGTAAGGACTTAGATGTTGTCTTCTGGGAGACAGTCCTTTCTTTGACATGTGCAGGATTTGATCATCCAAGCCCACTGAATTAACTGTTGTTGCACAGCGAACACCCACCCCAGACCTGCTGAATTAACCCTTTGCTGCATACCAGGTCTTCTAACAACGAACTTTCTCAGTTTCTATTTATCTGAAAAGTCCTACTTTGTTTTAGTTTTTTGTTTGTTTGTTTTTGTTTTTGTTTTTTTGTTTTCTTAAATATCTTTTCACTGGATGCAGAATTCTGGGCTGATAATGTTTTTCTCTCTGTACTCCAAACATATCACCCCTTTGTCTTGCATAGTTTCTAATGAGAAATCTACTATAATTCTTATCATTCTCCTTCTGTAGTTAATATTTCTTTTTTTTTTTCTGGGTGTTTTCAAAAACACCTGTTTTCAAAAACCAGGTTTAAAAAAATCTTGCAGCATGACAGTGATGTGTGTGTGTGTGCGTTTGCATGTGCACATGCACACACACATATGCATGCATGTTACTTATTTTGCTTGGAATTTTCTGAAATTCTGAAGTAATATTTCTATTCCTAACCTCCACACTTGATTGCTTTTAAGATTTTCTCTTAAAATATGTCTAAATGTCTTTTGATATGTATTTATACTCTTTCTGGTACACAATACATCTTACATCTGTGGTTTTATCACTACATAGGCATAGTTCAAAGATATTAAGGATTTGGATCCAGACCACCTGAAGTAAAGCAAAGACTTTAATAATGTGAGTCACATAAATTTTTTTGGTTTCCCCATGCATGTAAAAATTATGTTTACACTATACTATAGTCTGTTAAGTATGCAATACCATTATGTCTACAAAATGTAAATACTTTATTTAAATAATACTTTTTTGCAAAAAATGCTGGCCATAATAATTAAAAAGTTTGAAATATTGCAAAACTTACAAAAATAGGACTCAGAGACACAAAGTGAACAAATGCTATTGGAAAAATCTTGCTTGATGCAAGATTGCTACAAATCTTCGGTTTGTTAAAAAAAAAAAATCTTTGGACTCCAAAACTCAGTATCTGTGAAGCTCAAAGTGAAATGCAGTAAAACAAGGTATGCCTGTATTTTGTTGCATTTTCATCATGGTGTGCCTTATTGTCTTCTTAGTATTTATCCAAATTAGAGTGTGTTGAGCTTTTTGTAACAGGAGCTCTGTAGGTTGTATCAAAGGTTATAAGTCTTAGTATATTAGTATCAAATATTATGCGCCCATGCCTCTCTTTTGTCTCCTCTACTTCTTGGGCTTTCATATTTCAGACTACTTTATACAGGTCATCGAGACTCCAAATTTTTTAGGTTACCGATCTTTCTTCTGCAGAGCCTGTTCTGCCATTAAGCCCATCTGATGAGTTTTCAGTTAACCAAAACAGACAGAAAGTATGAAACCTATCATGTTTTTACTTTACATCTTTGCACATATTTACGATAGCTGTTTTAACATTCTTGTCTGCTACCTCCATCGTTTCTGGCATTTGGGGGCCTATTTCTGACAGACTGCTCTTTGTTTATTGTTCATATTATTTTGGATTCTTTTCACCTTATTTATTTTTTTTATTTTTTTATGCTTATTTAATTTTGAGAGAGACAGAAACGGTGCAATGTGGGGCTTGAACTCACGAAACCACAGGATGGTGACCTGAGCCAAAACCCAGTCAAACGCTTGACTGACTGAGCCACCCAGGTGTCCCACATCACTTTTTTTTTAATTGAATACTTGACATGGTACATAGGTGTTGGAATTTGGATATTTTTGGCTTCCCTTATAGATTGTGGGAGTTTGTTTTGACAAGCAGCTTAATTTAACTGCAGTTCAACTTCATATTTTCAAATGCTTCTTTTTGAGCCTTCTGAGTTTGTGTATAAAGTAGGTCTGCCATGTCCCATAAGAACTTTCATGATCTGGTTTATACCTGTGCCTTTGTATTCAAATCCCATATTCATTTGCCTTTGCTTCATCTGTTTCAGGAACATTTGTCTTTTTGCTGTTTTAAAAACACGCCAGCCTTGCTTCAGATAACGGGTCTTTATTCGTGCTTCTCCCCTGCCTAGAATGCTCTTGTTCAGTTTGTTTATGATACTTGTTTCCTCACTTCAAGATTTGTGTGTTGTCACATCTTCAGACAGTACTTCCACGACTGCCATTTTAAGAATGAGATACCTTTTCATTTCTCCACCTAATCACTCTTTCCTTACCTCACTTATGTTTTCTTCACAGGTACTATCTGATATAATAAATTCATTTATTGAAAGCACTCTGGCAGCAATAGGCACTCCCGAATTTTGTCCTTTTCACAAGCATCCCAAGTGACTGACGGGAGCCTGGGCACATTCAAAAATTGTTTGTGAAATGAGTTAATAAATGATTCCTGTTCCTTATGCATCAGATAGTTATGACAATACCCGCCCTGGAAATCTCATGTTTATTTTTCCTGAGAATTAAATGAAATATTATCCGTGTTGTACATGTCTGTCATTTTCTAAAATGCTCTTGCTATACTTGGGGAAATCTTTGATTTACGTACTGCAGAGGTATACATAGACCTACTTACTGCTCTTATGCAAAAGAATCAGATGTTTATTTTTCCATCTCCTTTAGGTGGGGTGATAGTTTGATTTTGGTTTGATTGGGAGTAAGGTTTCTCAGAGTTGTGGGATTTTAGTGCATGTTTCCTATGCTTGGCAAACCTTATACTACCACCTTAGAGTTTGACTCTGTATTCAGTGATGCAAGAAAGTCAGTGGAGAATTCATCCTAGCCACAGCAGGGATATCCAGGGTTCAAGTGCTGCAGTGGCAGCAGCCATGGTGTCTGGTGTTCAGCTAAAACTCATCCTGCATCACATTTTCTTTCTATAAATTAAGTCATCTGGCCCCCTAATATTCCTTCCCAACCTTTGTTTTGGGTTAATTTAGTAAAGGGAAGTTTCTCTTGCTTGTAGACAAGAATCCTAGCTGATACACTTTTGAAACAATTTAGAAGAGGGCATATTGTTTAAAAATATAAAAACATTATTTATTGTTTTTTTTTATTAGTGCAGCACAGCACTCAGCTGAACATCTAGATGGCCAGTAGGAAGCACCTGCAAATATAAAAGGTTTTGCTGAAATGGGTATTGCATGTGTTTTAAGCAGCTTGATTATAGGGAATCTCAGGCTGAATAGGAAAATCACTTTATTTTCTTGTTATTATACCTGTTGTGTTATATTCAAATATGCTTCCGTGGTATAATAGGTGGAAACGAATTTAGTTCCCTTAATACATAAAGGTTGTTTAGTCCCCTTAAACCATCCAGTAGTAGCTGATCATGCATGAACCAATAGAGAAGAAAGTCAACTATATCATAAATGATAAAGGAGCCAGGAACACAAGAGTTAGAGTTGACTCATCAGGTATCTATCTATAGGGTAGAAAAAAAGCTCATCATAAAATTTCCCATAAACTGGGGAAACTTCCTGTTACGCAGTTTTCTTGTTACTGCTTTGTCATAAAGAAAAACTTGAAGAACATTGTAGAGGGAGTTTAAAAGGGTGTGATTATCAGTTGGCTTTTGATATATAATGAGCAGCCACATAAGCTCAGTGATGTGTAACAAAGTGTGCATTGCACATGTATATGTTCTCAGCCTGGATGGAATACATGTTCCTGTTGATTTGGGCTGGTTTCTGCTGGAATGACTTGAGTGACGGTGTTCTGTTCCATGTGTCTCTCATCCTCCAACAACAGACTAGCCTGGGGATATTCTCATGGTGATGGCAGAAATGTAGGAAAGCAAAAAGAAACAGGCATGTCTTCTTGAACCCCAAGTTTGAAACTGGCACATTGTGAATAATGCTGCTGTTAACATGGCTGTACAAATATCTCTTTGAGACACTGCTTTAAGTCTGTTGGGTATATACCCAGAAGGAGAATTGCTGCTTTGTATGGTGACTCTATATACTAACACCAATATGGAATCCTCCACAATTATATTCTTGTGTAGGATAGAAATCACTTTGCTAATCTTGAGAAACTATTGACCAAAATGGTAGAGGACTTATTCTATAGAGTTTAATGGTATTAAGAGGATGTTTGATTTTAAAAGCATCCATGAAAATAAATGAGGCTATACTTGGGATTAACTTAAGGTATGCATGTTTCACATAGATGTTAAAAAAAAGAGACTCTTATTTTTTAATGATGAAAGTAAGACATGCATACTTTGGACTCTTTGGAAAATTCATCTTATTTCTTCATATTAATGATTCAAAGCACTTTGATATAAAATGGCCAGCTCTGCTTTCCAAAGTAGCAATGTTACAGATGGCTTGGATGGGGGTTACTTTCCCTTAATCTTCATAGCCCTTTATCCATCCATTATATGAAAAAATGTTTACTCCATTGTAAGTTGCTATACAAACGGAGCAGTACATTTCCTTTACCAACCATAGCACCCTGTCTGTACCCTCCTCTTATATAGATATATGTCCATGCATTTTAATTGTAAATAGTAGGAGGAGTTGGGAAAACTACATATTTTCTATTATGTTGGAAGTGTAAGTTCCAGAGTTATTTTTTAAAAATAGGTTTTAATGGTTACCCACCATTATGTGATTTACCACAGTTAAATACACCATTCTTTATTTGCCATGCATTTTGGATGTTTCCAGTTATGCCTATTGATTAAGAGCTTCCTTTTGGGGCGCCTGGGTGGCTCAGTCAGTTAAGCATCCAACTTTGGTTCAGGTCGTGATCTCATGGTTCATGAGTTTGAGCCCTGCATCAGGCTCTTTACTGACATCTCAGAGCCTGGAACCTGTTTTGGATTCTCTGTCTCCCTCTCTCTCTGCTCCTCCCCCTCTTGTACTCTGTCTCTCTCAAAAGTAAATAAACATTTAAAAAATTTTTAAAAAAGATCTTCCTATTACAGATATCAATGGGCAACATATGGTTTAGAGTGCTATTCTTAGCTTCTCTCTAATGATAACTGGTGATTTTCCTTAGTTTGATTAAACAATGCCAAGATAGTGCTGTTTGTGGGATCCTGGAAAGTCCATAAAATATTTTACTCAAATGCTTTGGAATTTCACTGAGTTTTATTGGTGCCTGGCGTACCAATAAATGCCTGAGTTTAACAGGCATTGGTACCTGTTAAAAAGCACTTATCTTCAGAGCACCTGGGTGGCTCAGTCAGTTGAGCAGCCAACTTTGGCTCAGTTCATGATCTCATGGTTTGTGAGTTTGAGCCCCGCGTTGGGCTCTGTGCTGATGACTCAGAGCCTGGAGTCTGCTTCTGATTCTGTGTCTCCCTTTCTTTCTGCCCCCACCACCCCTGCTCGCATTCTGTCTCTCAAAAATAAATAAAAAGTTAAAAAATTAAAAAAAGGGGGGGGGGCTTGCCCTAACAAGCACTTATCTTCTTGAGGGGTAAATCTCAGAACATTACTGGCATTTTCATTTTTATGGAAGCAGGTTTTGATATGTCTAGACTAGCTCTATCCAAGAGAACTTTCTATGGTAATGGGAATATTCTTCTGCTTTGTCTAATATTCAATAGCCATTAGTGACATGTGGCTATTGATCATTTCAAATGTGGTGAGTGATAACTGAAAAGATAAATTATGAATTTTATTTATTTTTAGTTAATTTAAATTCAAATAGGCACTAATTCCCAGTGGCTACCATAATGGACAGCAGAGGCGTAACATGTAAGGACATCAAACATCGGAGAAACAAAAAGATTGAAATGGAGGGGGATGCTGCTGTCCTTTTCCACAATTTTGACTTTGGTACATCTCAGGTATCTACATTTCTTTCTGGAGATAGCCCTGTCATTGAGGAGTGTTCAAGACAATGGAGATATTAAGAAATTATTCTTGTGAGCCAGTGTTTTAAAATTACTTTCAGGCCTCAAAAACCACTCTTGCTCTGCATTGAAGGCATCTTTTCTTTACAGAGCCCAAGTCCTGCAGGATCTCAATAGGAGTTTCATTATCGCCATTATATGAATAATAACAGCAACCACAGCGTGAGTGGTTATGGCAGTAAACATTTATTTAGTGAGGGCCATGTGCCATGTTCTCTCTCATTTTCTTGTTTAATGCAAGAATCTTGTGAGGTTGGTGTCATTATTAACTTAAGAGTATATGAAATAAAGGTTCAAAATAATTAGGCCACTTAAACAAATTCATGTAGCCTTTAAAAGTGAGGGGATTGGGATCCACAGCCAGGCCACTGGGCTCTTTTCTTACTCCTACACACTCCTGCTTCTCTGGTCCTGCCCATCAGAGAGGGGCCGTCATCATCATTCAGACTCTGTCTGAGGGAAAAATCAAACCCCAGGGCCAGGGGATGATCTGAGCAAGCATGCTATTTAGAGACAGGCAGGCCTTGGACTCCCACTGTGATTGCATTACCATCTAAGTTTGCATTCACTATTTAATTTCCCTGGGCCTCAACTGTATCATCTTTAAAATAGGCATAAAAATCCCTACGTGGCAGTATATTTGGGAGGGCTGCACAAGACATTGAATAAGATGACATAAATGAAAGTGGTTTGTGTAACATAAAGAAAAATGCATATTTTGTCTTAGCTATCATTACTATTATTAGGTTCAATACATAGGCAGCTACACAGATTATATAGTTATCTACACTGTCATTACCCAAAGTAACATCTTGGGTTTTGCTGGTTTGTTTTTAACCTTAATCTGTCTGTGGTACTCACTAAATACAGAGCTAACAATCTGCTTTGGTTTCTCTGGTGTCTTAGCCTCCAAGCTTCACACTATACTCTGGAGTATCCACCTACTGGTTCTTGTTGTCTCACTGTCTTATCATCTGGAGGCAGAAGGTGGGCAAGCAGGGATGGCTGGAGACAAGAAAATGGAGAATATGTTTTATTTGGGGCAGTTTGAGTCAGAAACATGGGAAGGGGGGCTTCACTTGAGGTCAAGAGGTAGCATTGAAGATGTGCTATTCAGGAAGACTAGAGAGGCAGGGAGTAGGGGAGCTAAGGAAGCAGGAGGATTTGCAACAGGATGTCAGGTGGTCCTACCAGAGTTGTAGGGAGTGAAGGGTGAAGGTAACCGCTATGGGAGCTGCATCCCCTTTTCATTGCGTGGTGTGTGGTGCCAGGATGGAAGGATTATACTTAGTGTGGCTGTAAATGGATTTTGCTTGGCTTTACTGTTCCTGACAGCAGCTTAAAAAGGGGACATTTGAATTTTAAGAGAAAACAAGCCTCAAGATAAAGCGATGAAGTGTGAGGATTTCACTTCAGCAACAGGAAGCTCATGTCACTAGGGACGGTCTTCTCACCAGTCCTGAAATCTCAGCCCTGGGTTGGCCACCCTGCCCGTGGGCGCCAGCTCTTTGCTTTGCAGGGGCTTCCTGAAGTTCTGAGTAAACACTGAGTGTACCTGGATGTTTGGGCAGAAAATTGAAATACCTCTGGGTCTAGTTAGAACTGTTCCTACTCTCAGCTCTTACTTTTGCTAAAGCAAACTCAGGATCTTAGAGAGCTAGCCCATCTGCTCAGCTGTATTCAAGCTAAAGACCTTTGAATCTGATTCAGGAGCTGAACCTGTCCTCCCAAATCAGCTGGAATGTGAGAGCTGAGAGCATCCTGGAATGCAAATGGGATTCCTCACTTTTGTTATGTTCATTAGAAGTTTCTATAAGCCATTGGGGCATCCAAATTAGTTTTTAATGATAAACTCCAATAACAAAACCTACAAGAGTGGGTGGAAGGGGAATGGAATAAAACCACCTGGATTCCTGCCTGACATCTAGTCGGTCATTTCCTGGAGCTTGAAGTAGGAAGGGATCTATGTGGGAACAAAGTGGAGGGTGGGTGGGTAGAGCAGGAGTGCATATGCTGAGGTCAGATGATTTGGTTTGCACCCCGTGCACATTCTGTGTGACTTTGGGCAATTACTTAATTTTCTTTGACCCTATTACTTTAGGTATAAAATGGGAATTATAATATGATAGCATGTTTGGAAACTATTAGCTGTGTTAAATGTATAAAGTGTTTAGCCCATTTTCTGGCATTTAATATGTATTTAATACATATTATTGATTATTGTTCTTCCTGACTTCTGTTTTTTTTCCAAGTTTATACTAAATTATAAACTTGATGTCCCCCCTTCTCCCCTCCCATTCCCCTCCACTACCGTATCATATCTAATCATAGCAAATGGAAACTGTATCCTTATCCATTATGAGAGATATTTCAGTACTGAGGGTCTAATCAGCATATTTTAGGATATGATAGAAATCCTAGCTAATTCCTCACTCTGATTAAGATTCATATTTTGGGGCTGGAAGTGTGACCTACATCTGTGAAATGTGGATTATGGCTTTAACAGTAGAAGGGATTTGTATAAACCATGCCAAGATAACAGACTCCTCATCACCAAATTGCATGATACACCTCCTTCATTTCTCTAGACATGTTGTTCTCTGAGAAATTAAGGCAAACATTTTTGTTAAATTCTTTTATTCCTTTTCAATGGCAACTGTCTTTTCTGCTGTCATTATTTTACTTATGCTCTTTGGTTAACATAAGATAAAACTGTCAGAAAGACAAAAGTCACCTTAACATTTTTTCCAAGGTGGTTCACAAAAGGCCTAAAAGACAGCAGTCATTCAAAAATATCTGCCCTCTTGCTTTCTTTTGGTGAGGCGCTGTGGGGCTCATGAGGGTTTGAAGTCAGAGAGAACTAGCTTCTAGTTGTTGGGTAGGAAGAAGTTCCCCTGCCCTTCAAGGTCCTTCTAACTGGACTAAGAATCAAATTGATATGAAACAGACTACCTGGAGAAAATCAAATTTCATAGCATGTGTAAGGGAATTCATACAGACATGGAAATTCCAAAGACAGTGAAACAACATTAGGCTTATATGCCCTAAGGAGAAGGGTGGGGGTCTGAGGAAACAAAAAGGAGAAAGACCATTAGCAGGAAAGTGAGAGGAGATATTTGGAAAATAAAAGTTGCCCTCTTATGCAGATAAGTTTCTTAGGTAAAGAGGGATCTCTGTTAATAGTTCTTTTCCTGCTACCACTGGCAGTTGAGGGGGAGCTAAAGAGCTTTTTCTGAATCTGCTAAATTTTGTTTGCCTTTTTGTTTTAAAAAACTTTTTTAAATTTTTTTAATTTATTTTGAGAGAGAGAGAGAGAGAGAGAGAGAGGGAGGGAGAGGGAGAGAGAGGCGGAGGGAAGGGAGGGACAGAGAGAGGGAAAGAGAGAATCCTAAGCAGGCTCTATGCCATCAGCACAGAACCCAATGCAGGGCTCCATCTCACAAACTGTGAGGTCATGACCTGAGCCAAAATCAAGAGTTGGACACTTAAACAACTGAAACACCCAACTGAAAATAATATTCATGTCAGAGTGGCCCATTATCAGGCTGCCTGTCTTTTGCTCCTACATTGTCTTACCACTCAGAAATCATATGACCTTGAGCAAATTGTGTAAATTTTCGTTTAGTGTTTTCATCTGTAAGTGCACAATAATACACCTATGACTAAGAGTTGAGCCCAGGAGAACCTGGCACAGAGTAAAGCAATGATTCTTATCTCCCATGAGCCTAAGTATTTCCTGTAAGTTCTATAAGTGGTTCTGTTTTTTTACTCAGGGTTGGTAAACTGTGTATTAGATGTAAATAATATTAACTCCTTTTACTTTATTCCCATGTAGGCTAAAAAAAGATCTAATGTTGTATTTCACTCTAAGGGATAATTTATTTAAATAGCATCATATAATTTCAGAATTAGAATATGACTTAAAGGTCACTGATTTAGAATTCTTCTTGATTTATGATTTGTTTTTACAACTTTCCTGACAAGTGATTTTTAAACTTTTCTTTAAATGCCTTCAGTGATTAAAAAATCTACTGTTCTGTTAGAAATATTTTTATTCTTTTCTGTTTTGTAATTTCGTCAGAGCTCCCTTTTCAGCTACTCAGAAAAAGTTGAATCTCATTTCTACAGGTAAACCTTTATGTATTTCAAGATGGTTATAATGTATTTATGTATTTGAAGATGGCTGTATTGTCCTTGGAGTCATTTCTTGTCCATGAACTAGTAACCAAGAACTGGGTGAGCATCAGACCTGTAAGGAACTTTTAAAATAACACAGCTTTCTGTTCTTATTGAATCAGAATCATCACAGTGGATCACTGGAGTCAAACATGTTCTTCAGGTGATTCTGTGAATATAGGAATCTTGCTTTCCAGGGGTTTTCAACTGGTGGCAGTTTTGCATTCCAGGGGACATTTGACAGTATCTGGAGACATTTTTGGTTATTACAACCAGTGGACTGTACTACTGGTATCTAGTGAGTAGAAGCCAGGGATGCTGCTACACATTAAGAAATGCACAGTAAAGAATTATCCAGTCCAAAATGGCAATGGTACCGAAGTTAAGAAGCTTTTATTCCATTCTAATATGGCATAGATTTGACTCTCCTCAGTACCATGATTGACCTCTTACCTATGGTGTAAATGTCTCCTAAACCTACTAACTGGTAAGGACTGAACACAATAAAGTGCTGACATTTAAAAAAGAGGATGTGAAGAAGCAATGCATCCTATTACAGGATGATTCATTAACAGTAGATTTCAGGAACAATACTAGAAACTGAGATTCCTCAAGATGCCACTGAATATCATATGATTTTAATTCAGCAAATATGTTTGTGGCCTAGGATGCCCATGAAAATTGGAGGAGCTCATTGAATCATCCTGGCACAAAGCTGTCTCCCTGCCACCACCACCACCTTCTCCTTTTTCTCCTTCTCTTCCTTCTTCTCCTTTCCTCCGCTTGGAGAAAACTGCAAAAGGACTTTTCATCCTCGGATATGAGGATTTCCTTGTTCTAAGTAATTTAGGATCACGACTTGATGTGAAGAGGTCTTTTAGAACATAGATATCTTTTTTCTCTCTTTATGGAAACTAGAATCTAGAGACTATTGTCTCTCAATGAACTTAAAAGAAAAAAATAATTTAAAAAGGAAAGTTGAGCATTGGCCTCATTATTCCAGCCTATATCCACTGTCTCCCTGAAACATTGAAATAGGCTGTGAGATTTGGTGCAGGAGGTCCAGGTAATCCTTTAAAGAAAAATGAAAACTGTAGAAAATTGTAGACAGAATATGCAAACAGACAATGGCCAGATCATATGTAAAAATAGAACTCTGACTCACGGTCAGCAGCTAGCCTAGGAAATTTATGCATTATCTATCGTAACCAGCCTAGGAAGCCAGCCTGCTATGTGCCAGACTTGTAGGAAATCAAACTATCTCTAGCAACAAGCCCAGGGAACCAAACAATAATCCCTGTGACAACTGGCCTAAAATGGCCAAGACTAGATTAACAACTGACAGCTTCCCTAACTTTTGTCCCTGCTTCCAACTTAGGAACAACTAGAAATAACCAGATATATATCCCTAACTATTCATATAGGATACCCTGCTTCTAGTTAGCCTGCCTATAACTTCCCCATGCCAAGAGCCTCCAATCATAGCACACCTGAAGCGTTCCCTTTTTTTCCATAAACCTTTCCCACCCCTCTGACAGTCGTTCAGTCTCTTCCAAATGCAGGTGATGGTAGCTGACTCCCTTGATAGAGCAAGCTCTAAATAAATAACTTGTTGTCATTTGGTTGATCTTCATTTATTTCTACAGGAGTTTAATATTTTAAGCAATATTCTCCCCAATAAGGACCCATTATTTTACTTAATGCTCATCATGACATTAGAGGAAGGTAACACTGAACCCAGTTAAATGATGAAGAAGTAGAGGTTTATCACAGTTAGGAAAATTACATGAAGTCCAATAGTTAGTAGCTGTGCTGAGATTTGAACTCCCAATGTATGAACTCCTCCTTCCCCCAAGTACCTGTCTCACACACTTGATTCACCCAGCTTGCAACTTTGGGTTCCGTATCATGTGTGTGACTCCATTCTTATGGCTAAGATTTGAGGCTTGGCTTTATATACTCTCTAATGATCTTGGATTCTATGCCTCAACCCTATTCTCACCATGACAAAAGTTATGCTGTAGCCCAGTCTTGCTTCTTATTATAACAACAGCCTGGATAGTAAGTAACTGTCTATCCTCTAGGACAGGCATGGCAGGGGAGACATGGAACGTGTGTGTGTGTGTTCTTTGGTTACTGGAGGCCATGTAGGAAGAGGTAAAACAGGTACCGTGGTCCTGAAATTATGGTAGAAGCCATGTAGAGCACGCATTTCACAATTTCACTTCAATCACTCTCCATCCACAACAGTTTTGTTGAGGTCTTTTTCCTGTCACATTAAAATTCCTAAATGAAATGTGCATTTGGGAAGCTCTGTATGGGATACAGAGGAAACGAGTTCACAAAGGAAGGGCGAGAGATCTTGCCAGCCAGCAGAGAGTGTGAATCCATCCAGGTGGAAGTCAAAACCAAGAAGTGTCTTGGAATGTCAAAGAAGCAGGCAGTGGGGCCCAAGAAGATGGGAAGGACTTTAACAGAATGACTTCAGACTGGATCTTGAGAGGATTTTTTTTTTCATGCTCTATGCCAATATGGAAATGGATCTGTTTAGTTAGGCTCATGCTGGAGAAGAGAAATGAAATGGGGAACTTTCTGCAAGATCACAAGTGCTTCTGCTTATAGTCAGTCCTAAGGTGCTCCCCAAACTCATTACAATGCAGCATTCTTGCCCTTTAAGATTTTTTTCAGCGCTGATGGCTAAACCTGACCTTTCATGTAAGCATATGTGAAACTGCCAGGACTCTGCCGCTGTTGACTACAGGAATGACAGAGATGGGATTAAAAAAAATAGATGTACCTTTAATCATTCTGCATTTTACAAGCTCACACAATAAAAACTGTGATCAATCTTCAGAGGAAGCACACTCTGGAAAAAGGGACTGCATTAAGGAGTAAATATCACTGGTTTTATTGGACTCCAGCTCTTGTTACAACCTGGTTCTAGAATCAGCCTCAAAGATAAGACTTTGTGAAGTACCAGCTAGTAGTGTCTGCAAAAGAAACTCAGCTGCTCTGATGGAATTGAAATGTTGTGGTGCTGTCTGAAGGAATTTTCTTTCACACTGGATCAGCAGAATTGAGAGGGAAAGGTAACCTTAGGGCATTTAAAAGAGAAATTCAGAGACACAGCAACTGCCCTGCTGTTGAAGATTTGCCTTCTCTGTTTTGACCCTAGATCCATGCTTTTTACCATTTAATGAATGGGTCTGTCAAGGCTTACTGTCATATAGAAAGGTTATGGGGTCAAGATCTCATCTAGGAGAGTATTTTGAGACCATTGAATGCTTGCTTTGAATACTACAAATGACTATCTTGCAACACAAGACAAAGGAAAAATCAACTTAAAAGAAATAATAGAGAGTTCCTTGTGGTATTCAGCATAGTAATAACTGCCATTTATTGAATACTCACTGTAGGCCAGGTGCCAGGCCAAACACCTTCCATACATTATTAGATTGGTGTCTCTGTGAGTTTATCTAGTAAATCACCATTTAGGAGCATATGTCTATGGCTTCTAAATCTCAGTCATGAGCAGGGAGAAGTGAGCTGGCTGGTACAACCAAGAGAATAAGCTATATAGAGGAAAAAGAATACAATTTAAAAACGAGAGACTCAAATTCTAAACAGTTCCCACAATTCCACAAATCACATTTTTCCTTGCTTGACTGGTTTACTTTAGAGAAGTAAGGAGAGGATATGAATGAGCACATGTAAAAATGCTTTGAAAGCTAAAAGGCTAAACAAATATAAGGTTGGATATTACATTACTAGATATTAATTTAGCAAGCCTCCATGCCAACTTATTCTTTTCTCTATTGATTATTGCTGAGTTCTAGGTCTCCGACTATGTCTATGGATTTGTTATTTCCTTCTTGAATTTCCATTGGTGTTTGCTTAATGTATTTTGAAGTTATATCCTTCATGCCTAATGATTCCTGATTTTTGTATCCTTATAGTTATTGACATTTTACTGTAATATTTATGGGTAACTCCATGATGGTACCAATCTCTGTATGTGTTAGGGTTTTTGGTTTTATTTTGAGAAAATAGAAAACTGTGACTATTTTAAGCTGCAATAACAACAACAACAACAACAAAAACAAAAATGGAAAACTTGAAGGTGGCTCACAGAATCAAAGGAAAGCCGTAAAGGACAATGTTTGGGAAAGCTTAAAATAAAGGTGCTTGAGAAGATGTAACTGTTGATGTTGCAGGGTACCAACCTCAGGAGGGATGAAGACCAAATAATTCTCATCCCTGCGTCACTCTTCTCATGATTTAAATTCTGGGGGAAAGCATTTCATTGGTCTAGATCAAGTAAAATATCCACCTCTTGGCCAAAAATAGCAAAGGGGTCTTTGGTTGGCAGTCCCAGAATACTGCGTACAAAGGGAGAAGGATGAGTTCCTAAAGAAAAATCACTTTGCTATTAACTGAAGGAGAAATGGATACTGAAGAGACCCAAATCACCAGAACTCCTCAACTATGAAACATGATTTACCTGCCAAAAATTATGATGTTATATGTAATCATATAAAATCCCGAAAGTGATGTATTAGCTTGGGCTGCTATAAGAAAACACCCAAGACTGGAAGGATTAAAAAATAGAAATATGTTTTCTCACAATTCTAGAGTCCAAGATCAAAGTGCCAGCCGATTTGGCTTATAGTAAGGGCTCTCTTCTGGCTTGTAGAAGGCTGCCTGTCCTCATATGGTCTTTCCTCTGTGTGTGTAGAGACAACAATCTCTCTTCTTCTTCTTCTTTTTTTTAATGTTTATTTTAGAGAGAGAGGGAGTGCACAAGCTGGGGAGGGGCAGAGAGAAGGGGGGACAGAGGATCTGAAGCAGGCTCCATGCTGACAGCAGAGAGCCTGATGATGGGCTCCAACTCACAAATCATGAGATCATGACTTGAGCCAAAATGAAGAGTCAGACACTTTACTGACTGAGCCACCCAGGCACCCCTCTTTCTTCTTCTTATAAAGACTAGTCCTATGGGATTAGGACCCCACCCTTAATGACCTCATTTAAACATTACCTCCTAAAGACCCTATTCCTAAATACAGTCACATTGGGAGTTAGAGCTTCATTATATGAGTTTTGGGGGTGCATAACACATGAATTTTAGCTTTTGAAGGGAAAAACAGCAGGCAACAGTACTAAGCAAGGACATTGTTAAGATTTTCCATGAATGTCTTTGCATGTTAAGTCATTTTATTTTATTGTTAGCTTGCATATAAGCTGTAAGTACTGCAGTAGAATAAAGATGGAAGCAAAATTCATAGCTTCTCCTTCCTTGTAAGAAAGTATCATTCCCCTGTCCTTGAATCTGGCTGACCTTAATAGCTTGTTTGAACAATGGATTTGGGAGAAGGACATCTTGGAACTTCTAAGATGCACCTTCTACCAGTCTTTTGGAATACCTGCTCTTGGAGTTTCTATGAAAGAAGTTTATCTACACAGAGGCCATCACGCTCTGAAAAGCCCAAACTAGATGAACAGACTCTGAAGGACAAGTCACTGTGTGAAGTAAGACAAGGTGAATGGCCTTAAGTTGCCATAAATGTGCATCAAGAGACCCTTACGGAAGCATATCCTTACCTTTCTGGCTGCCCCCACTATTGGCACATGCCTCACCCATGCCCCAGTCAAGCTGTCCCCAAAATTCTTACTCACCAAATCACTAGTGAAAACGATGTTTTATTTTTGAAACAAATCAATTTTGGAGTAGTCTCTTATGTGACAATAAATAAATAAAGCAGGAACCAAAAACTTAGGAGAAATATGTGTGTGGAAAAAACAAACTAACCCTTAACATTGTTAATATTCAATTCCTAACCTTTTTTTTTTTTTTAAGAAAAATGAGGTTAATCTAGAAGAGCTCTTAAAACAGTAGTGTAATGTTAGACTCTCATTGGAGAATTATTAAATCTTCATGATTCTTCAGGTTCCTTGTGTTTATGACTGAGCAAAAAATGGGGGTAAATTTCCCAAGGATACCCAATGACACAGTGGATTGGAAAACCAATAGCCTATGGCTGATGAGATAATTGCCTCAAGGGAGAGTTTAACTTCCACATGAGTAGAAGAACAATGAAAAGAAGCTGGAGGAAAAAAACCAGAACGATTCTATATTCTCTTGATTAAAGGCTGTTTCCTCCCTCTTTATGATGAATTTCTTCACAGAGGTAAAACAAATGATGCCTCTTAGCACTCATTAATGAAGGTTCTACCTGCCTTTCAGACTCTTCCTTGGAACTATAACTACCCATGCATTTCCATTCAGTGAGACAGCAGAGCTAAAAGTTAACAGTTCCATTTTATTAAGAAGTAAGTAGGAATTACCGCTATTCTCCAAAAAGGATAACAAACAAATGCATTTGCTTCAAACTGCAGAAAATACAGGGGCTATAAATGTTCTCTTTATTAGGCCTTTCAAATGGAATATTTTGAGGAAAACAAACAGCAATTGTAAGATTGTAAAGAGAAATTAGCATTTTGCTTGAAAGAAATGGCAATTAACAATGATGACAATGTGATTTATACTAATTGAGATTAAGTCAGACAAAATGGCAACATTAGTAATCATTTGAAGTGCTGTATTACTCATTATACTGTGCTTTGTAAACATCTCTCTTGAAATTAAAAAGTAATTAGTAGCATTTTAGTCATTTAATTCAGTCTAATTAGGATTTTCAAAAATCTACAGACCTGCTATTGAAATCCTTTTCCATTTTGAATTGAGAAAACACATTCCTTTTTTAAAAAATCAACTTCTAGTGCTCTTTATTTCTTGATCTCTAGTCTTCACTACAAAAAAAAAAAAGAGGAACATGGTATAAGCAATTGGTAGGAATTTACTTGAATTGGGCTAAATTTAAAAATTCAACTTATAATTCATGGAAGATGCATTTTAATCTTTATTTTTTGCTTTGGGTTGAAAGCATGTTTTGTCAGTTGCTAAAAGGAAAGAAGTACTTATTATTCTTTTACTGGTCTAGTTCAGCCACATGCTCAGAATATGTCTTTAAAGAAAAAAAAAGCTTTAGTCAGAGTTGTTATTTGGATGGCAGTTGGAATATAGAAAATTAAGTCTCTCACCAGGACTTTACGACTGGTGATAACGTTTGCTGTATGTACTTGATGAAAGAGAAGCACTCGAACTTCTCCCTTCGGGGCAGATGTAAGTTGAATGGCAGGGCCAAGAATGATTGCCTTTTTCTCTATCGGATGTTGTAGCAGGACTGTGCACTTTCAGGCTGGATTTTCTTTTGTCCTTTGATGGTGGTGCTAATGATGGAGGTGTTTGTTAGAAATCAGTAAGTGTAATGGTTTCCGATTGCCACTCTCACAAATTACCATCAAATTGGTGGTGTGAAACAACACAGATTTATTATCTTACACATCTGGGGTTCAGAAGTCTGGAATGGGTCTCACTGGGCTAACGTCAAGAGATGAGCAGGGCTGTGTTCCTTCTGGAGACTCTAGAAGAGAATCGGATTTCTTTTCTTCTCAGGTCTGTAAGAGGCCACTGGCAGTCCTTGGTCCATGGCCTCTTTCTTTCTTCAAAGCCAGCGTGTGCATTACTCTGATCTCTATTGGCATAGCTTTATCCTTTCTCTGATTCTGACCCTTCCATTATTATGTCTCTTTCTCTACCTCCAATGCTCCTCCTTTCGTCTTTCACTTGTAAGGACTCTTGTAATACCATTGACTCCACCTGGATTCAAATCCAGGGCAGTCTCTCATATCTCAAGTTAATTAGGAATCTTAATTCCATCTGCAACCTGAATTTCTCCTTGCCATATATCACAACATATCCACAGGTTTCAGGGATTAAGATGTGGCCCTGTTAGGGGACTATTGTTCTGTCTACCACAGTAGAATATGAAGACTATTGGATAGCATGGAGGCTAGGAAAAGTGGGAATTCTTGGATCCTGCCCAGATAAAATCTATGCCTTTCTAGGGGCACCTGGGTGGCTCTGTTGGTTAAGCATCCAACTTTGGCTCAGATCATGATCTCACAGCTTGGGAGTTCGAGCCCCACATGGGGCTCTGTGCTGACAGCTGAGAGTCTGGAACTTGCTTCAGATTCTGTGTGTCTCTTTCTCTCTCTGCCCCTCCTTCACTCATGCAATGTCTCTCTGTCAAAAATAAATAAACATTTAAAAAAGTTAAAAGTATGCCTTTCTGTCTCATAGTTCTCTGAAGATGTGGCACATTCTTTAATTTTTTTTTAATTAGAGAGAGAGGGGACAAAGGATCCCAAGTGGGCTCCTAGCTGACAGCAGAGAGCCCAATCTGGGAATGGAGGACTTGAACTCATCAACTGTGAGATCATGACCTGAGCCAAAGTTGGCCACTTAACTGACTGAGACACCCAGGCATCCCAACAATGATTTTTATAGGTGGGCTTGAGTCTCAACAACCAGTGCTGTGTGCTGTGGTAAAGTGGGCTGAGCCATGGGGAAACATCCCTTTTTCTTTGTTAACTAGTCTAAAATAGGTTTAGATTAAAGTGTTCCTATTTATTCAGTTACCACCTGACCTATGCCTAAGTGTGCAGCCAGTATTACCACACTCATGTATTTATTTATTCTCACTACAAATACTCATTGAATACCTGTGATGTGTCAGGCACTGTTCTAGATTCTAGAGATGTCACATTGAGTAAAACAGACCAACAAATAAATCCTGTTCTCAAAAGCTACTTTCTAGTGTGTACGTAGGGATGGCAGGAGATACACAGTGTATGAATAGAGAATGTAAATACAAAATTTGTTGTCTGGTGATAAATGAAGCAAGAATGGGGACAGAAACTCAGAGAGAGGGCATTTACCATTTTTAATGCTGTGTTCAAGGAAACATGTCCTCAAGAACCTGACTTATGAGCAAAGACAATAAGGAAGTGTAGAAGTTGGTCATATGGATAATTAGGGCAACAACAGTCCAGCAGAGAGAAAATATAAATGCTCTTATAATGGCTCTTGCATGGTATATTTTTAAAAAAAATTTTTTTAACATTTATTTATTTTTGAGACAGAGAGAGACAGAGCATGAACAGGGGAGGGGCAGAGAGAGAGGGAGACACAGAATCTGAAACAGGCTCCAGGCTCTGAGCTGTCAGCACAGAGCCCGACGTGGGGCTCGAACTCACGGACCGTGAGATCATGATCTGAGCCGAAGTCAGACCAAGCCACCCAGGCGCCCCTCTTGCATGGTATATTTAAAAGAGAAGTTAGCACGGGTAGAGTGAGCTAGGGGAAGACTTAAAGGAGATGAGATCAAAGAGATGCCCAGACTACATCAGACATTGTCAGGACTTTGACTTTTATGATGAATGAAATGGATTAGAAGGTAGAGGAGTGATGACATCATCTGACCTAGATGTCAAAAGGTTTACTGTGCCTGGTATGTTGAGAAAAGGCTGAGGGATATGAGAGCAAAGCACGGAGATAAATTAGGGGCTATTGTCTAATCCAGGAGAGAGACAGTGGTGGCTTGAACCAGTCTGATAGAAGAGGACATGAAGAGAAGTGGTCACGAAGGAAAGACCAGACAGAAGAAAAGAAAGAGAGGTTAGCCTCATGGGCTGAAAGACAAAGCACTGAGCTGGAGCTACACATAGTTATTTATGTACTCATCAAAGATGTCCAATCAATGCTCTGGAATCTGACCCATTTTGATTAGTATTTTTCCCTGAGGGTCGATTAAAAGAGGAGATAATATGGAAGTCATGGGGGGAGAAGATTAACATAGTAAATTCCCATTACAAGTTTGTAGAGTTTATTTAGATGCTTTCCCAGTGCAGTCAATCTGCTTGCCCTCAGTTGTATCTCTGTAGGGCCAGACCTTCAGATGTACATGCCAGTGCATGTGCAAGATTAATTGACATTATTTACAAATGACAGAGGTCTGGGAGGCCAGTGAAAGAACAGAAGTTTACAAATCAAAAGCTGTGCATTTCTCTTCTTGTATATTCACTTTTTCTAAAGGTTTTGGCAAATCCTGTCTTCCTATGTGTAGTACCTTGCATCTTCCAAAGATAATTGCAACAATATTTGCCATCCCCCATGTTTTTCCAAAAACCTCTACTTCTCCACTGAGAGGTGAGGTCTAATTTCCTTCTCATTGCATCGGGCAGTCTTGTGATTTGCTGCAACCGGTAGAATGTTTCTATATGACTTTCAAGAATAGATCACAAAAGGTGATACAGCTTCTACTCAGATCTGTGGTACTCTGAGCTGCTATATGAGAAGTCCCAGTATCCTGAGACTGCCCTGCTGCAGAGGAAGCCCAGGCTACACAGAGAGAGAACACATATAGGTGTTCTAGCCCTCAGCCCAGCTTAGGTCCCAGGCGGTAGCCAACATCAATCCCCAGATATGTGAATGAAGGTGCTGCCAGATCCCATTCTCCACCCTTGGAGTCTCGCTGGTTGAGGCTGTAGACCATGTTGAGAAAAGAGACTTCTCTGCTGTCCTTTGTCCCAAATCCTTATCCAAACAATCTGTGGGTATTACCAAATGGCATTTATTATGTATATGGTACTACTTTTTGAGGTTGGTTAATGCAGAAATAGTAACTTGACATCTCAGTTTCCTCATACATAAAATAAGGATGTGAGCGCCTGGGTGGCTCAGTGGGTTAAGCATCCAATTCTTGATTTTGGCCCAGGTCACGATCCCAGGGCTGTGAGATAGAGCCCCATGTTGGCCTCTGCACTGAATGTAGAGCTTTGTTAAGATTCTCTCTCTCTCTCTCTCTTTGCCCCTCCATGGCTTGTGCTCATTCTCTAAATAAATAAATAAATAAATAAATAAATAAATAAGGATAATTCCACTCACTTCCTTATAAACAGTAAGCTTATATGGATATGTTGATTTTTTTTACTTTATATCAGTAAAGCTTAAAAACCAGAAAACTTCAGGTTTTTTGAGTGTTCATAAGGAACACATTAGAAATGGCTTTAAAGCATTTTGCATGTTAATTCCTAATCCTCACCACAGTTCTAGGAGGTAAGTGCTATTATTAAATCCATGTTACAGATGAGCAAACTGAGACACAAAGAAAAGTTACTTGTCTCATACCTAGCAACTGGATATGCTGGGATTTGAACCCAGGTATTGTGGCTCCAGAGTCTGTGCCCTTAATGTGTAGATTATATTGTTTTTCCAGGAGAAACAGGAATGGCTTTTAAAAGTAATAGATTGAGTTATAGTTTTACCCATGCCCTTAGCATGTGATCTAGAGTCACTATACTCTGAGTTTTCATTTCTGAATTCGTTGAATTGGGAAGGGTGATTGCTTGACCTCCTGATGTCTGGGTTTTAGTAAGGATCATAGGAGACAATGCATGTGAGAGCTCTCTGAAGTTTATCTAAGGAGGTAGCTATCCTTAATCACTCCTATTAGAGAACCTGGCATTTGATCTACCTGCAAATAGAACTTGGATCTTTGAAATGCAGCTTTTAATCTAAAGGAATGCTATTCCCACTCTTCTGATGAATAAACTCTGTCTTGATGAAAATCCAGGGTCTCACCATTTCTTTTAGTTTCTGTTCGTTTGGTTTTTTTTATTTTGTTTCATTTTGTTTTATATTGTACCAGAGATGGCTTTAGCAACATGCCCTCCAAGATGTACACAGAAGAGGTGGTTCTTTTCTGATTCCCTCCCACACTTCGGGTCTCTGTTACTCAGCTCTGATCTTACACTTGAAACACAAACCAAGACATCCATTCAACACTTAGACTATGAGAAAGAGGCCTCAGCAGCATAGACCTGCTCACAGCCGAAGTCCTCGTTCTTCTCACCCACTTCTCCAAGCTTGCCCCACAATTTCTGCCTGGCTCTTGCCTTTCTGTCCTTCTTGTTCTCCAGTGCCACCTCTTTCACAGGGCTCCTCCCCTTTTTGATACTGACGGCATATTTTAGGATTGTCGCTTGGTTTTAACCATTCTATGAAGTTCCAGGTGTCTTTCCTGGCCCTTGGAACCCAGCTGTGAACAGGCCAGTGTGGCTGGTTCTGCCCATCCATTCAGATCAGGATCCTCAAGCCGGGGCACCGAACGATGGCCTGGGTAGAAGCTAGTCATTCTTATAAGAGTGTGTAGGATGGGTAATGTAATCTCCACTGCTTTCTTTATGGTTTTAGTTTAATAAGACCACACTTGTTAGTTGTAATTAGATGTCAGTTTTATTAACTTCACTGTTGTAACAGCATAGCAAAAAGTGAGTATATTCTATAGATGCTAACTTCTATGGTGTGTTGTTTAGATTCCCAAAGTAAATTAAGGCTAATATATTGACTTCAATTAGTGAACAGTAGAAATGAGGGAAGGGACAGAGTCAGAGTGAGAGAATTAGAGGGACCTGCAGTTATAGAGGACTGGAGGAGTATAAAGGCAATTTAACCCAGTTAAATTGGATTTTAAGGACCATAAGGAGACAGACTGGGGCCTTGGGGAGCAAAGGAATATAGTCATTGCAACAGCGAGGAACATGAGCACTCTGGATACACAAGGAAAAGGGCTTGGGGGTGCTGTGGCAAAGGAGTGATAGAATTTGAATGGTGAGCACAGAGCATGAAAATTGAGGCTTGTAGTGGTTGAGGAGAGGATGGGAAGATTTCTAAGGAATTCTTAGATTGTGTCTTTATGTGCTGTCAGAATGTGTCCTGTAAGTTCCAATGAACTGTCTCAGGACATGAGATACTGGATTTAGGGAATGAAAGAATCCAGCAGGATTTTTCAGTGTTGGCACTGTTGACATTTTGGGCCATCTGATAAGTCCTTGTTGTGGGGACTGTCCTATGCATTGTGGATATTTAGAGGCATCCCTGACCTCTACCCACTAGATGCCAGCATTATATCCTCCACCAATTGTCATAACCAGGAATGTGTCCAGACATTACCTAGAATCCCCTGGGGGACAAAATTGCCCCTGGTAGAGAACCACTTGGACAAAGGAAAAAAACATTATTAATGTTATTGATATTTTGGGTGCCTACTTTGTGTCAGTTACTGCTCTAAGCACTTCACTTACCTTAAACTTTTTAATGCTTAAGTGAAAAATAGGTATTATTGCCACTGTGTTGGAAATAAGGAAATGCAGTTTGAGAAGTTAAGTAACTCAGAGCATATATGCTATTTTAATTGACTGCATTTATTTATGTAACTGCAGAAGATGATTTGGATACTAATTTTTTCTTGTCAACTAGATTGTGCTGTTGACATTCTGTTTACCAAGATATCTGCTCTTTTTCCTACTGTTTCTCCTCATTTCCCCCCATGCTGCCCACCTACAATGCAGTGGCCATGGACAATAAACTTGATAATAACAATAATCAGTCTGAATAAGGAAAGGGGCTCAGTCTGAAGCATCAACGGTTCTTACTGTAAATGAATATCAAGGCTGCGTGGCTGAAACAGTGATTATCTTGTGGCTCAATCACTTTTCTGATTAATGGGCCACTGTGGAATATACAAAAAAAAATTCCAATCAGTTCAATTCAGTTAGACAGAAGCTGAGTGTTTATTGTCTATTGGGTGTGGTACAAAGCTGAAAAAACAAGACAAAGGAAAAAAACAAGTACAAAAACTACAAAGCTGAAAAAACACGACAAAAAACAAGACAGATAAGACAAAAAGTCTCTGTTTTCTGGAGCCTTACAGTTTAGTGGAAGAACTATTTACAATATTGTAAAATAAGCTGGTTAGCCCCTTCATTTTGCAATTTTGTTGCCCTGCATAGTTTTCTTTCAGAATATTCATCACTGTTTTTAAGTGTATATTTTTTGGGGGTGCCTGGGTGACTCAGTTGGTTAAGCGTCCGACTTTGTCTCAGGTCATGATTTCATAGCTCATGAGTTCAAGCCCTATGTTGGGCTCTGTGCTGACAGCTCAGACCTGCTTCAGATTCTGTGTCTCTTCTCTCTCTCCCCCTCCCCTGCTCTCTCTCTCTCTCTCCCCAAAATTATAAACATTAAAAAAAAACTTTATAAGTGTATATTTTTAAATTTGATTAGTGTTGGCTTCCACTACTGAACTGTAAGCTTCTAGAAGGCCAGGGCATCTTGTATTACTTACCATTGTATCTCAAGAACCTCTTTAAGAGTGTGTGGTGAAAGTATGTTAAAGGAATGAAAGTCTGCCTAATGAAATGAAAAAATGAATAGGAAAGACCTATACAGAGTTTGGAAAGTGCATATTAAGTGGCATCTCATCCAGCTTGGAGTGAGATAGATGGGTGGGTTGGAGGAAAATCAGAAATACTCCCTAGAGGTAGAGATAATGCATCTAAGTCTTGGTGACTGAATGAAAGTTAATGATGCACTCAAATAAGTCATAATTATTTATATTAGTCAACATTCAATCCTGAATAATTGGAAACTTGGGTGTATTTACTAGTTTTCTGCTCAGTTCCAAGTGCTTTAATGTTTTTGTAGTACTGGCTTTTAGGACAAGTCAAGGCATTGTTTCCAATTCACCCTTAAATTGCACAAATGTAGTGAGAGGCTAATGTTATCACTATGATCTTGAAAAAGGAAGCTTGGGTCTAGAGAGATAAGAAGATACCCCTGGGTCACCCAAAACTCTTCAGTCATGGTGGCCAGCACAGTGCAGAGATTCAGCTTTAGAACAATATTTATGGTCACATTTTTATATTTTCTGGTGTTGAATGATACGGTAAAATAAAAATAAAATAAGATGCTGTAAAGAGTGTATAACTATACTTACAAATTATGGTAAAATCCCATCATAATTCCACTTTCAGAGTTAACTACTGATAATAGATCTCTATAGAGATTTTCAGAGTATTAATTTTGGATATTTAATGTTATTTCAAATATTACATTGTTATAAATCCTGTTCCATAACCTGCTCACATGTTCTTGCTTTGACTTTATTTGTATCTTTTATTGATTTTAAAAACCACACGTTTCTAATAAAAAAATTGAACAAAAATAACCCTAAAATACACAAAGAGTGCTGCCATCCTGTGCCCCAAAGGTTACCACTAGTAACATTTTGGTTTGCATCTTTTCAAATCTGTGTGTGTGTGTGTGCACATATACATATATATATATACACACATATATATATATATACATATATATACACATATATACATACATATGTATATATATACATATATATGTGTACATATATATGTATATATATATGCACACACACAACATACCACACACACACACACACACAGGTGTGTGTATTTGTTTTTTTCAAAAATGGGATTCAACCTTATTTTAAATTTTCAAGTCATTTATGTACATATATCTCTGCATCATTCCTAATTGATAATAATAAACATTAAAGAGATTTCCAGTTTTTCTTTACTATCAACATTGCTCCAATAAGTAACTTTTCTCCTATTCAAATATACTTGCGCTGATATATCTTTGGAATAGATTACTAGAATTGAAGATGCTATATGAAACTACAGACCCATGTAAACTTTGATATTGGAAAACTACCTGGAAAAACATTGCACCAGTTTGTGTCCCTACCAACTTTATGTGAATGCCTTTTGCTCTGTATTTCCATTAACACTCTTCAAAAATGACACCTCACTGTTTTAATGTATAGAGAGTTGTTTATTGATGATGTGAAGGATCTTGTGTTTTTGTTATACTTCATCTTCTACCTCTCCTTTGTCCATTTTTTTTCCCTTAGGTTTTTATAATGTTCCCTGTTATCTTATGGGCATGTTTTACCTTTAATGATGATAACCTTTTGTTTTTCATTTAAATTACAAACATTTTATCTTTTGTTACTTATTTTACCTTCACATTTTGATGGCCTATGGTTTTATTATGTTATGTAATAATATTAAAAAAATTTATATATCATCCCTAGATTTAATGTCACACTAAAATTAACAACACCCACCCTGAGATCACACAATAATTCTCTGATATTTTCTTCCAGGATTTTTAAAGCCTTTTTCCCACCCTTTTAAATCTTACATCTCTGTTGGGGTACCTGGGTGGCTCAGTTGGTTGAGGGTCTGTCTTTGGCTCAGGTCATGATCTCACGACTTGCGAGTTTGAGCCCCAGGTCGGGCTCTGTGCTGACAAGAATAAATAAAATAAAACATTATTTATTCTCTCTCTCTCTCTCTCTCAAGAATAAATAAAACATTAAAAATTTAAATCTTATATCTCTGTGGATTTATCTTTGTTGTAGACTATAAGGTAAATATCTAGTTTTTTCCTCAAATATTGTCATGCCCAAATGTAATATACAGTAACCCCATTTGTTTTTTTTATTTCATTTTCCCAAACTTTAAAAATTACTATATGTTAGTAGATTTGTTTTTAAAACTGGTAGAGATACTACCAATCCATTATGACTGTTGTTCAACATTTCAAGTGTATTTTTGAAATTTCTTTGTGGTGTAAGTATGGGAAGGCAGGCTTAGTGAGGCAGATGGAATCATGAGCCTAAAGTTAAAACTTTACTATTTTTCTTTGGCTGTACAGGATAGGATACATCTGGCTGCAAACATTTGTCTTACTCCCACTTGATAGGATGTATATGATGTAGTGCTATTTCTGTACGATGGTTGATAGTAGAAGCCCTGACTGCAGGTCCCCTCAGTGCCTAGTCTGAACCTTCATGCAGCAAATGAATATCAGTGAGCAGTCCCAAAGAGTCACATGATGGAGAGTCAAATTCCAGAGTCATGGCTTTAGGCTGAAATGAAGAGGGAAGTATGGCCAAGGTTTGGTTAAGAGATTCTTTGTAACAGATAAGGCAGAATTAGTGGACTCTCAAGAGTTCAACTAAAACTAGGTGAACAGTCCATATAGGGCAGCTTGGGTTTGAGGCTGATGTACTTTAAATTGGTTTTTGCTATAACAGAGTGCTTTGGAGGGATTTGCTGTGAAGGACTGGGGACATGTGTGCATATTTTCAGGCTTTTGTTTGTTTAGTTTGGATTGTCTTAAAGGCACAACTTGTTATATGGAGGGTAGACTTTCAATATATGGCCAGGAAACCCTAAGGGAATTTCATATTGAGCCATACCTCATCCTCGTTTAGTCTAGAATTTGACCTGCTGGTTTCTCTTATTGACTTGTGATTTTCCACATAATTTTGAGTGTCTGAGCCAGTGTCTGCCTCCTGTTCTGCTCAGTGAACTGACCCCTACAGTACTTGATATCTCAAAGCACCTTTTGAATCAATTTCAGTGCTTTTTATGCCCCTGGTAGAACCATTGGGTTTTGATCACTAGAGGCTCTAAAGAATCAATGGTTATATGTGCAGTGACTGCTTCATCTCAGATGTTACTGAATGATTCTTATTTGCGCTTCAAGTTTTGCAAACCATTTCAGGATCCCTCTGGGCTGAGAAGGGCTAGAGTAATATAAGATATCACTAGCAATGGTAATAACCTTTTATTTATCAAACACCTTGCTTCCAAGGGCTCAAAGTGCCTTATGGATGTTATCTCATGAATCCTCCTGACATCCCTTTGAGGCCAGAAGCAAATACTTTGCTATTCTGGAGTGGAAGGAGAGAAAATGGTAAAGCAGGGAACTAGAACATACAGCTGTCTTCAGTGAGGAATGAGGAGGGTAACTCCTAATTGAGCAGTGATATGTCTTGATAGGCAATGCAAAAGCTCTCTTCCCAGCAATATAATTTCTATGGATGATGATGCTAGCTAATACTTACTGAGTGCTTATTACATGCCAACTAATTCTTTAAGTACTTTTCTTATATAAACAAATTAAATCCTCTCAACATTCCAGTGAGATTATTAGCATTGTTATACCCATTTTACAGATAAGTAAATTTAAAGAGGAGTTAAATGACTTGCTTGCGGTCACAGAAATAGGATGTTGGAGCCAATAATTGAACCAAGGTAGTTTAACACTAAATCTCAAACTCTTACCTGTTCATTGTCTATGGCAATTATACTATACTAAGATCTGAGGTAAATACAGTTAGAAATAGATTCTTTTGTGTTATGTATGTTCTTTTGTGTATGTATAAGTTTTCTTTCAAAACACAGTCTTAAGAAAATGAAATTTTCTGTAAACACATTACTTATTGAGACCTATTCCTCTTGAAATAATCAAGTAGAAAAGGCATCAACTATGATTTTGAATACCTTCCACATTAAGTGGTAGAATTTCCAGAAGATTTTAAGGCAGGTATGGACAGAGGAGGGAAGTAAAATGTGTTACACACTTGATGTGTGTAAGCACAGTGTTAGTTACTGCATATAGATTTTATCATTTAATATTTCCAGTAAATCTTTGAATCCTGATTTGCTAATGAAGAAATGGTGAATTAGGCTGTACAGGAGTAAGTAGCAGAAGTCAGATCAAGATCGAGAACTCCCTGGCTATGAAATATCTGCTATTACCTCTGCATCTGTCTCACAAGGGAGAGGTATAGTTTTAGAAGACAGCCCAGGCTAGATCTTGGCAAAGTTAGCACTAAGTACACGAGAAGAAGAAAGAGGAGGAGCTGAGGGTGCCTAGGTGGCTCAGTTGGTTAATGTTAAGTAAGGTTAAGGTTAAGGTTAAGGTTCCGACTTTGGCTCAGGTCATGATCTCACTGCTCGTGAGTTCGGGCCCTGCACTAGGCTCTGTGCTGACAGCGTGGAGCTTGGAGCCTGCTTCAGGTTTTGTCTCCATCTCTCTGCCCCTCTTCTGCTCACACACTGTCTTTCTGTCTCTTAAATATAAAATAAAACATAAAAAAATTATTTAAAAAAAAGAAAGGAGGAGCTGGAAAGGAAGCAGTTGGTAAAGTTTAAAGGCACAGCATAAGCCTTGGAGGAAGAGGAAAGACTTTCAGCATGGAAATGATCAGTGGTGGTGAATGTGACATCAAGTAGGCTAAGTTCTTAGTAATGTCCTTTTGGCAAGTAAGTAGTCTATGAGCTTAAACAGAGCAGTAGAATGGTAGGGAAAAGTTGCATTGCAATGTATATTATACAGAATTGGAATAGAGAAATAGATCAAGCAATTCAAGGTAAAACCTAAAATAGATTAAACAATTCTGTGGATTAGACACTGCTTTACATATATTGTCTCTGATTTGCACAGTGGTTCTTTGAGACTATTATTATCACTCTATTTCTGATAAGGAAACACAAGGCTAAAAATTAGAAATAATTAGTCTGACATAATGTAATTATTATGTAGTAAAGCCAGAATCAAAAACTAGGTCTTACTGATTCCGGAGCCCATATGTTTTTTCAACTTCTCCCTCCAGAATGCGTAGATTGCTCCTTGGTGAAACTGGCCTGCACTATACTCTTCTATTTCTCACAGATGTTTACTATGCCTCCTTGTAAAAGGATTATACTTCCCTGCCCCATCGGTGTCAGTCCCGCCCATGTAATTTCTTTTGGCCAATTAATGTGAGTGAGAGTGACATGTGTTACTCTGAGTAACACAGAGGTCAGAGTCAAGTCATAGGTCTCTGTGCTCTTTTTCCCTCTGGTGTAAGACCAGGAATATTCCAGATGAAAGCTGCTTAGTCAACTTGGATTCCAGAGTGAAAATAATGGGAAGTGAGTGGGAAATAAACTGTCAGTGTAAGCTACTTATATTTTGGGGGTATTTGTTACTACAGCATAACTTTGCCTATCCTGGCTGATTTATTGTCCAAGACTGGAAAGAGAGGAAAGAGTGGAAGCCAGAAGTAAAGGCAATTATAATGCAAAGAATGTACACCTGTCACCTAATCATTGTCAAATCAACTAGACAGAATATCAGGAGATCAAAACTAACATCCCAATAAAAAACTCACTAGCTTGGTAAAATACCCAACAAGAGAAAAATGTAGCTGAGAATACCCCCAGGATAATTCTAGACTTAAAAAAAAATTATTACTCTGATGAGTAAGACAGATACCCTCATCTCATATTAAATATGCTGTTGAAAGTGATTTATTCTGAAAAGAAATAGTCCCTAAGCAATCTCAGAAACTCAACAGCAAATGCATATTTAATGGGACCATTTTTAAAACAGTACACTTGTAGAGAAGGCACTTGCAACCCAGACCTTGGAGGTTGGGAATAGGGAGAAAGCAGTTCATCCTGATTATAAGATGAAACAAAGTGAAAAAAAAAAATAAAACCCTAACCTGCATGTGTGTGCATGCTCTGTGTGTGTGTGTGTGTGTGTGTGTATGTGTGTGTGCGCGCGGGTGCACACACATGCATTTGCATGTATGTGGGAGAAAGCGAGGAGGTGCAGGGTTGTGAGATGTTAACTTGAGCATTATAATCCCTCTCTCAGGATTTTTTTTCTTTCTGAAAATGATAACCTTTAACTAGAAAGGTCACTAATTATTTTGGTAAAAATTCTCTAGAGCCCTTAACAAGCCAAGATTCGCTCCAAATAGAGACCAACCACCTCTTCAGAGGATTGTGCCAGTTCTCATCTCTTGTTATCTATTTGCTGTCTTCTTGGGATTATTGAAGAGGTGGTCGTGACCTTAATAATTTACATGTATTGAGCACTCCTCATGCGCTAGCCCCCTCCTTGATGTGGTTTCACGTATATTTTCTCAGTTAACTCTCATGATATCTTTAGCAGACAGCCCACAAAAGCTCTGCATGCTTGTGTCCTTGACTGTATCTCCAAATTTATTTTATGTTACTATCTTTCCTACTCACTACATTGCAATCTTCTTTCATCCCCCTGAGTCTTTTCCCTAGACTCAAGACATTTGCCTATATGGTTTCATTTGCTTAGAATTCTTTGTCCCATAGATCCTTCTTGACTTTATGTCTCAGTTTCAAGTTACATTCATCAGAGATGGCTTTCCTCATCACTCTATCTAATGCGGGTACCCCTGGCTAGGCTTTATCTCAGCCCCTGTGTATATGCTTCATCATGCTTATCATAATTGATTTTGTCTATTTACTTGCGTCTTGTCTGTTTCCCCAGTGAGGACATAAGTTCAATGAGTGTATGAGTTATTTCTAAATTTTAACCACTGAATTCCCAGCTGCAAACAGTACTAGAAAGGTGGGCATATTGAATTGTTACTTATTGGGTAAATACATTAATTATTAATTATTTTTCAACGTTTATTTTTTTGGGGGACAGAGAGAGACAAAGCATGAACAGGGGAGGGGCAGAGAGAGAGGGAGACACAGAATCAGAAACAGGCTCCAGGCTCCGAGCCATCAGCCCAGAGCCTGATGCGGGGCTCGAACTCCCGGACCGCGAGATCGTGACCCGGCTGAAGTCGGACGCTTAACCGACTGCGCCACCCAGGCGCCCCTAATTATTAATTATTTTTAACAATTATTCTTCATTGAATGAAGAAGCAGAGAAGAGTTATCAAATTGACTTCTATCTATTTGACTTGTATTCTAGAAACTAAAGGGATACGCAAAACTAAATAAAAACAAAAATACCACTTTATTTTACTAATTGCTTTTATTTTGGAAAATATAGTTATTTTTCACAAATATGTTTTTCATATTGATATATAATGAGTTTGTTATTGGTTTATAGTGGATTTATATATAAATATTAAGTGGATTTATGTATAAATATTTTTTAAATGTCCTAACTTTAGTGTGTATATATATATATAAATATATATATATATATATATATATATTATATAGATAGGTATTTTATACAATTTCATATATAGATAGGTACAATTCACACAAATTAAAGCCTTTTGGGGGTCCTCAGTAATTTTTAGGAATACAACAGAGTCCTGAGGCCAAAAGTTTGAAAACTATAGACAGTAAAAATTACTACCCTGACACAAGAGACCATGAGAAATATCTAATTTGATGGAGGAACTTTACTAACAGCTAAAAGAAAAGTTAATATTTAATCTTCCGTCACTAAGAGCCAGTCAAGGGTGTTTGATTAATTCAGGGCATGTCTCTAGCCAAAGTGGGTTCTTGCAGAAGCAAAGAATTACATGGTAGTGACTATATGAATATATTTGTTTGTACCCTGTCTTAATGCCCAAAAGATGAATTGGAGATACTGAGTGCAGTTTTGGTACATGAAACTGTACCAGAGGCAGTGCCTAAATTCATAACTTACATATAAAATGATCTGGAGATGTATTTCTTTAATGAAAAAAATAACTTCATGAATACTATAAAAGATATAATTTAGAAAGCTACAATATTGGGTTAATATGAGAAAGTACATGAAGCACGATGATGGGAGGCTTTGTAAATTTACCACAAGGGTATCAGAGCCTCCTGTGTATGTAGTGTAAGTAAGAGCTGATTCAGACAAAGCTCAGTCATCAAAAATAAAGTGTGTATCATGATCTTTTTATAGTTACAATAAAGGCAAGGGTTTATCTTGACTTTAGTTTCTTGATAATTTTTAAGGAAAAAAGTATTCGTATTTATGTACAACTATACACAAATATACAGCTTCAGGACTATTTATTTTTCTTCTCCAGTCTTCTGGAATTATTGAAATACTGTTATACTTAGCTTTAACTCCTAGTGTAGGAATTAGGTAGGATTTCTTGGTTGTAGTTTTCATCTTCTGTAAGCCAGAGAGAAATGAAGAAAAATGACAATTAATGGAAGAGGTATGGTGGGAATAGATATTTAAGGACCAAAGACAAGTTCTCTGAAGTGTGGGGTGGTATCATAGGACTAAGGAAAAGTGCTAACATGTCCTTGAAAAGAATTGCTTGTCTCTTTTATTCTTCATGTGTCATTATAGATCCTCCATGAATGTCTGATGATTTCATATATGATCTCCATGCCTCTCCTCACACTCTTTGCTCTTGCTATTAGGGCCCATCATTCACTTTCTACCCCAATCTACTCATATTTCAACACCTGTCTCTTATATCACATCTATGCTAGGAAGGCTTTTTTATTTTTAATTCTCCAACTTCTTGAATTGACCATTCCTTGCTTAGGGTTTCTGCTGTTCTCTGTACTTGTTCATGTGTCCATTGCTTAAAGTATTCTTTCATTCTGTTATACACATGCTATATTACAACATGCTGTCTTAAGCAATTCTCAACATGTTGATTTTAATGCTACCTTTTCTTCCACTCAAGAAATTCCACCAGAATATAAATTGGTAAAAGCAAAGTAATTTTAGATATAAGCTTGTATCTCCAGTACTGAAGTGGTAGCAAAAATTTAATAGGTGGTCAGTTGTGGTGTTTGTTTGTTTGCTTATTTAATTTTTTATTAGAGAGAGAGAGAGAGAGACAGAGAGACACAGAGAGAGAAGGGGAATATCTTAGGCAGGCTCCATGCTCAGCATGGAGCCACACACGGGGCTCAGTCCCATGACCCTGGGATCATGTGCTGAGTCAAAATATAGAGTTGGACGCTCAGCTGACTGAGCCACCCAGGCACCCCTCAGTTGTGGTTTATTAAATAAATGAACACTTGAGTACCTTCTGGAGATGTTAGCTTAAATCCTGGCTCTGTTACTTGGTTACTTGGTTACTCTATGGCTTGAGTAAGTAAGGCATACCTCCCTGTATTTCAGATTTCACACCCATAAAATAGATACAATATCTTTCTTCTTATCTACATCTCAGGGCTCTTTTCATATTTAATGTCTCTGAAGATCCCTGAATTTTTAATACTAAAATACAAAGTGATTGTAAGACTTTTTTTTTTTGAAGGATTCCTTCTTATTTTTACATAAACAGTGAATAACCAGGTGCTTCCCTTTTAAGAATTGATTACTGCTTGAACACTTTTCCACTCTAGGGACTCTGTTGAGAGAACTGATTCTCTGAGCCATTCTGCAGGGATATGGAAATAGCTGCATTGCCCAGAAACTTTTATAATAAGGGGGCCTCGTCTATAACTTGGTGCCGCTCTCCGTTCCCCAAAGAAGTGTCTCAGATGAAATGTCAGTGACC
Organism: Lynx rufus; assembly: GCF_022079265.1. Taxonomy (NCBI): domain Eukaryota; kingdom Metazoa; phylum Chordata; class Mammalia; order Carnivora; family Felidae; genus Lynx; species Lynx rufus. The sequence continues at coordinate 95,269,990 of NW_025814897.1, read as the reverse complement.
AAGAGAGATTTTGTTCACTTGCCACTGGCCTTCTACCGAAGCAATGGGACATGACTGAAGGCAGGTGATTTCCATAAATTGCCTCTGGGAGAGTTTTAAGATACAGACTGGTAAGGGATGTGCTGGGATTCTTTTTTTTTTTTTTTTTTTTTTTTTTTTCTTTACGTAATCATGATTAAAACAATAAGAACAGCTCCTGGGCACAGCAGTGCTGACAGTGGACACCCAAGCCATCCAGTACAAAGTGTCATCCAGTAAGAGAAATGCTGAGGGCAAATGGGGAAAACTTGCATGTAGCGTTGTTTTATGGGAAGCAGGTTCCTCTCCCCTTTCTCACTTTGCTCTCAATTTCTAGAATTGCCAGACTTTGTACAATCCTGATTAACTACTTCTCCACAAACTTTCACTGTTACCCATGAACATACATATGACACAAATGGATTCACTTACTCCTTGTTTGAATTAATCATTTCTTATTCTTTGTGGCAGTGTTGTTGTTGTTAGATATTATTTTTCTTGTATCTTTCTTATGTACTTTCCATCCATTTCTGTACTTTTTTACTGAGACATTTCTTGCACGTATAGGCTCTCATAGTTTACTGGGTAGCAATTTCAGAGGCTTGGCTGGGAGTGCTTTCTCTTGAGATGTGTCTTGAGTGTGTCATTTGAGGAAATAATACAGTCAGTTCTTGATCAAGCAGGTTAATGCGTGCAGGATAGATGAGGTAGTTACCAATATCCCAAAGCCATGATATATTTGTTAGAAATCATTTGTTGCAAGAGATGGAAACACAATTGAAACTGCATTAGGCGTTAAAGGGGATTTATTGGCTCACATAGCTAGAAAGTCCACTGGCACATAAGCTTCAGCCAGGATTGGATCCAGGGACTTAAATGATATGATCAGGGCACTCTTCTTTCCCTCAACAAGCTCTCTCACAAGTAAAGGGCAAGATGGCTCTAGATTCCTCAGACTCACACCTTACCAGATTAGTAACCCACTGGGAAAGGACAATTGTTTTCAGTAAATAATGCAGAGAACTCCTAGAGAGGACTAGCTTTGCATAAGTTGGATCCTAGATCTACTCCCGAACCAATTAAGGGTATGGGACATTCTGATTAGCCAAGCCTCGGTTTTGTGCTCACTCCTATGGGGTTCATCTCTATTCCAACACTAGAGAATGAATTTCCCGCTGGAAGTAGAGAGAACAGAAAACAGGATGAATGCTGAATCAGTAAAAGCAACAGGTGTTCTTAACATATGGTAAAAGCAAAATATGATGTAAATATATATGGTAATTATAGCTAATATTTAAAAACACATTTACAGGTCTTTAGTCAGATATCTTATAAAAATGTCACAATGTCAGGATAATTATTTAGGAATACAGAACATCACATAACTTTATTGTAAAAATTATGGCAAAAGAGTACATCTTTGAAATAGTCTTCTCCTGAGTTAGGTGCCCTTGCACTTCTCCATTTGAGAATGGGATATTAATAGGGCAAAACTCAGCCACTGTGGCACTAGGGCTCTCCCTCTCACCCCTCTTTTCCTAGTGCCTTCACCCTGGCATCCTTACACCCTACTGTTATTATCTGTAGCTACAAAATCTGTTCCAGTCTTGTCCTTCTGAAAAGATCATTGGGAGAGGAAATGACTGGTCCGGGATGGTTTGGCTGAGTTAACTTTCCTGTACTCTACGTATTTGCCAGCTTCCAGCCAGCTAGCTTTGGCACAGGTGGAACCCAGAAGGTGCTGTGCAAGTCCTCTTGAAGTCTACTCTTGCACTATCACATCTTCATTTTGTCATATCAATGGCTAAAGCAAGCAATCAACCCAACCCAGATTAAGAGACAAAGAAATACAACCAACAGTTTTTATGAGAGGCGCTTCAAGGTCTTATTGAAAGGGTAAGGATACACTGAAATGTAGAGAATTACCACACATTCTCCAAAATGAATGCCTTCCCCATGTGTTTTCTTCATGATGGTTTCTTCAAATAAGCCATTATGTATTTTTTTTAAAGTGTATTGTTGGAGTAAATTCTGGTTTCTGCATGTAAGTCACCCTTCTTTCCTAACAAGAAGGAAGAAGCAGAACAGACTTGAAAGTCAGTATCTCCTTTTGGATCCTTAAGAGAAGGGAGGACACAGGGCAGGCCAAGATTGGAGAGACATGTGAATACAGGGAGTTGCTGCTTATCACAACATAGACTCACAGGCGGAAAGTGGTGTAGAAATAACCATGGGATCCAGTGCCATGATAGGGAAACCAGACCAGTAATTGGTGAACTGCTGGAAGCTCAGTGTGGACATCTTTGAGAGTTAAAAACTCCAGGAGTACACAGTCATAGAAAGGCCCCCACAATATTATGTGATTTATCTCTGAGAGCTCAACCAGATTCCTATCTTAGATATCTGAGAAAAATTCCCTGGTGCTTTTGGCCAAAGGAGGGGGAAAGGAACCATTTTGAAATAAGCCAGAACTCTCTGTTCTTCTTAACAAGGCTTGCCTTCAGCAAAACTATTTAACCAGATTTTAACTGATCTAGAGAAGGGAAATACCCAACTTCAACTCACTCTAGCCATCTTGTCCCACTTAAGAAGGGAGAAAAATATCTGAGAAACACTTATGAAGTTCACAGACAGGGACAGGGCTACTAGAAGACCTACTCATAGGACATAGGACACTTCTTTTTCCTTATACCTCACCACCACATTACTGAAGGCCGATTTACTGCAATTCCTTTTACTCAGTACATCATGTTTGGCTATCAAGAAAAAAAAATTATATGGCATACCAAAAGCGAAAAACACAATTTGAAGAGAGCAGGCATCAGAACTGAACATGGTAGGGATGTTGGAATTATCAGGCACATAATTTAAAACCACTATGTTTATAGTTAAGTATTCTAATAGATAAAGTTAGACATCGTGAAAAACAGATGGGCAGTGCAAGCAGAGAGAAATCCTAAGAAAGAACTGAAAAGAATTTCTAGTGATTAAAAAAAAAATGAATGTAACAGAACTGAAAAAACGAATGTCTTTGATGGGCTTATTAGGAGACTAGAGATGGTTGGAGAAACTCTGAACTAGAGATATATCAATAGAATCCTCAACCACCAAAAAGTAAAGAGAAAAAAAAAAAGACTGTAAAAATGAAAGAACATCCCAGAACAGAATATTCAATGACTATGGAACAACTACAAAAGGTGTAACATACACAAAACGGGAATATCAGAAGAAAGAAAATGAAACAGAAGAGGTATTTGACACAATAATGCCTGAGAATTTACCCCAAATAAATGTCAGACACCAAACAATAGATCTGGGAAACTCAGAGAATACAAAGCAGGATAAATGTCAAACAGAACAACATGCCTAGGTATATCATTTTCAAACTACAGAAAATCAAAGATAAAAAAAATCCTGAAAGGTGGCAGAAAATTAGTGAAAGACAAAAATAGAAACAAAGCAGAAGGGTGGCAAATATAAAACAGTAATGAATATGGTAGATATCAATTCAACTATATCAATAATTACTTTCAATGTCATTGGTCTAAATGCATGAATTAAAAGACAGATTATCAGAGTTGATCAAAAAACATGACCTAACTATATGCTGCCTACACAAAACCCATGATAAATATTAAGACACATATGGATTAAAAGTAAATAGATGAAGGAAAATGTATCATACTAACATTGATCAAAAGAAGACAGGTGTAGCTATATTAATTTCAGAAACAGCAGACTTCAAAGTAAGGAAAGATATCAAGGAAAAAGAAGGGAATTACATAATGATGAAGGGGTTACTTCTTCAAGAAGATATAACAATTCTTTTTTTGAGTTTATTTATTTTTTAAACTAATTTTTTTAAAGTTTATTTATTTATTTGAAGAGAGAAGGTACGAGCAGGGGAGGGGCAGAGGGAAAGGGAAAGAGAGAGAGAATCCCAAGCAGGCTCCACACTGTCAGCGTGGAGCCCAATGCAAGGCTTGAATTCGTGAGCTATGAGATCATGACCTGAGCCAACACTGAGAGTCACACAGTCAACTGACTGACATACATAACAATTCTTAATGTGTATGCATTTAACAACAGAGCGTCAAACTGCATGGGGCAAAAACTGAAAGAACTACAAGGGGAAATAGAAGAATTTACTATCATAGTTGGGAACTTCAGCACCCCTCTATGAGAAGTGGAAGGATTTAACAGGCAGAAAATCAGCAAGGACATATTTGAACTCCATACCATCAGTCAACTGGATATAACTGACATCTATTGAGTACTTCATTCAACAATAGCAGAATACATATCTTTCTCAAGTTAGGGAGACAGAATATATTTTGAGCCATAAAATTCACCTTAACACATTCTCAAGAATAGAAATCATACGATATCTGCTCTCAGACCACAAAGGAATTAAACTAGAAATTAATAGCAGAAAGATAACTAGAATCTCAACATATGCAAAGATTAAACAACACACTTCTAAATAACACTTGGGTCAAAGAAGAAATCCCAAGAGAAATTAAGAAAAAAATTGAATGAAATGAAAATGAAAACACACCTTATAAAAATATGTGGGATGCAGCAAAAAACAGGTCTTAGAGGGAAATTTATAGCATTGAATGCATATACTAGAAAAGAGGAAAGATCTGGGACACCTAGGTGGCTCACTTGGTTGAGTGGCTGACTCTTGATTTTGGGTCACATCATGACCTCGCAGTTGTGAGATCAAGCCTGGCGTTGGACTCTGTACTGAGTTGGAGCCTGCTTGGGAGTCTCTCTCTAACCCCCCCCCCCAAATACATAAACTTTAGGAAAAGAGAAAAGAGGAAGGATCTAAAATCAAAAATCTAAATTTCCACTTTAGGAAACTGGGAAAAAAAAGAGCAAATTAAATTGAAGTAAGCAGAAGAAAAGTAAAAATAAGAGACAACAATGAAATTGAAAACAGAAAATCAATAGAGAATATCAATGAAACCAATAGCTAGCTTACTGAAAAGATCAAAAGATAAAATTGATAAGCCTCTAACCATACTAAGAAAAAAAGAGAGAAGATGCAAATTATTAGCATCTGAAAAAAAAGAGGGGACATCATTATAAATCCTATTGTCATTAAAATAATAATTAAAGAATACTATGAACATCTTTACATCAACAAATTTAATAACTTAGAGGAAATGGACCCATTCCTTGAAAGACATGAGCTTCCAAAATTCATACAAGAAGAAATAGAGAATTCAAAGAGGCTTATATCTTTTAAAGAAATTGGTAATAATTAATAACCTTCCCAAATAGAAAGCACCAGGTTTAGGTAGGTTCACCAATGAATTATACCAAAAATTTAAGGGAAAATTTTTACCAATTCTCTACAATCTCTTTCAGAAGATAAAAGCAGAAGGGATATTTCCTAACTCATTCTCTGAAGTCAGCCCTACCATAATATCAAAACTGGACAAAAACAAAAAAAGAAAAAATGAAAGACTGATTTGTCTCATGAACATAGATGCAAAAATACTCAAGAAAATTGCAGTAAATTGAATCCAACAGTGTATAAAAAGAATTATACACCACAACTTAGTGGGATTCATTTCAGTTATGCGTCCATCACATTAATAGGATAAAAAAGAAAAGATCACAGAAAAAAAGCAATTTTACAAAATCTAATACCATTCATGATCAAAAACTTGCAGTCTATAGAGGGGAACTTCCTCAAATTGATAAAGAATATTTACAAAAAATCTATAGCTATTATAATACTTAGTAGTGAGAAACTTAAAGTTATCCAACTAAGATCAGGTACAAGACAAGGGTATCCCCTCTTACCACTCCTTTACAATATTGTACTAGAAGTTCTAGCTTATGTGATAAGACAAGAAAATGAAAAAGTATACATATGGGGAAGGGAGGAATAAAACTATCTTTGTTTACAGATGACACGAACACCCATGTAGAAAACCCAAAAGAGTTGACAAAAATCTCCTGGAGCTACTAAGTGATTAGAGCAATATGGCAGGATACAAGGTTAATATACAAAAGTCAATGGGTTTCCTGTATACCAGCAATGAGTATATTGAATTTGAGTTAAATGTATGGAACACCATGTCAAAAGAGGAAATACTTAGGTATAAATCTAACAGATATGTAGATCTATATGAGGAAAGCTGCAAATCTCTGGTGAATAAAGTCAAACAAGAAGTAAATAAATGGAGAGATAATCCATGTTCGTGAATAGGAAGACTCAATATTGTAAAGATACCAGTTCTTCCCAACTTGATTTATAAATTCAATGCAATCTCAATCAGAATCATAGGAAATTATTTTATGGATATCAAAAAACTGATTCTAAAGTTTAGATGGAGAAGCAAAAGATTCAGAATAGTCAACACAATATTGAAAGAAAAGAACAAAGTTGGAGGATGGATACTATGGAACTGACAGAGGAACAAAGACAATACACGGAAACAAAGAATGTCTTTTTCCACAAATGATGCTGGAACGAGAGGATATCTACACACAAAAAATCAGTCTAGACACAGATCTTACACCCTTCACAAAAATTAACTAAAAAGTGCCACAGACCTAAGTATAAAATGCAAAACTCTAAAACTTCTCAAATATAGGAGAAAACCTAAATAACCTTGGATATGGATCTGACTTTTTGGATATAAAGCCAAAGGTACGATGCATGAAAGAAATAAGATAAGGTTGATTTAATTAAAAACTTCTGATCCATGGGTGCCTGGGTGGCTCAGTCAGTAAAGCATCTGACTCTTGGTTTCAGATCAGGTCATGATCTTGCAGTTTTGTGAGTTTGAGCCCAACATTGGGCTCTTTGCTGGCAGCACAGATCCTGCTTGGGATTCTCTCTCTGCCCCTCCCCTAATCATACTGTCTCTGTCTCTCCCAAAATAAATAAACTTTTAAAAATTAAAAAAAAATAAAACTTCTTATCTGCAAAAGATAATATCAAGAGACCAAGAAAGCAAGCTACAGACTGGGAGAAAATATTTGCAGAAGACACATCTGATAAATGACTGTTATCCAAAATATATAAAGAAGTCTTAAAACTCAACATTAAGAAAACAACCTGATTTAAAAATGGGCCAAAGACCTTAACAGACACCTCACCAAAGAAGACAAATGGATCACAAAAGTCATATGAAAAGATGTTCCAGAGGTGCCTAGGTGGCTCAGTTGGTTAAATGTCCTACTTCGGCTCGGGTCATGATCTCACAGTTCATGAGTTCAAGTTTGAGCCCTGCGTCAGACTCTGTGCTGACAGCTCAGAGCCTGGAGCCTACTTCAAATTCTGTCTCCCTCTCTCTCTCCCCCTCCCCTGCTCGTGCTCTCTCTTTCTCTCAAAAATAAATAAACATTATGGGGCGCCTGGGTGGCGCAGTCGGTTAAGCGTCCGACTTCAGCCAGGTCACGATCTCACGGTCCGTGAGTTCGAGCCCCGCGTCAGGCTCTGGGCTGATGGCTCAGAGCCTGGAACCTGTTTCCGATTCTGTGTCTCCCTCTCTCTCTGCCCCTCCCCCGTTCATGCTCTGTCTCTCTCTGTCCCAAAATAAATAAACGTTGAAAAAAAAAATTTAAAAATAAATAAACATTAAAAAAAAAGGAAAGATGTTCCACATCATATGTCATCAGGGAAATACAAATTAGAACAACAATAAAGTACAAGTACACCTATTAGAATGCCCCAAATCCATAATATGATCCATGAGAATACTAAATACTGTTGAGGATCTGGAGCAACAGGAACTCATACCATGCTGGAAGAAATGCAAAATGACACAGCCACGTTGGTAGACGGTTTGGAGATCTTTTATAAAACTGAACATGCTCTTAACATTTGATACAGCAGTCATGCTCCTTGGTATTTACCCACAGTAGCTGAAAACTTACGTCCACATAAAAACCCACACACAGATGTTTGTAGCAGGTTTATTCATAATAGGCAGTCCTTGAAAGCAACCAAGATGTCTTTAGTAGATTAATGGATAAATAAATAGTGGTACATCCAGACAATGCAATATAATTTAGAGCTAAATAGAAATGAGCTATCAAGCCATGAGAAACATGAAGGAAACTTACATGTATATTAAAAAAGTGAAGAGGCTGATCTGAAATGTTATGTACTATATGATTTCAATGATAGGAAGTTCTGAAAGAGGCAAAATTATGGAGACAGTAAAAAATCAGTGGTTGTTGGGGTGACTGGGTGGCTCAGTCAGTTAAGCGTCTGACTTCAGCTCGGGTCATGATCTCACAGTTTGTGAGTTCAAGCCCCACGACAGGCTTTGTGCTGACAGCTCGGAGCCTGGAGCCTGCTTTGGATTCTGTGTCTCCCTCTCTCTCTGTTCCTCCCCCGCTTGCACTCTGTCTCTCTCTCTCTCTCTCAAAAATAAATAAAGATTAAGAAAAAGTTTTTTAAATCAGTGGTTGTCGGGATTGGAGTTGGGAGTGGGATGGGAGAGATGAATAGGCAGAGTACAGAAGATTTTTAGGGTAGTGAAAATACTATGTATAATAGTGTAATGATAAATATGTGTCATTATACGTTTTCTAAACACAGAGAACATACAATACTAAGGGTGAAAACTGAAGTATGGACTTTGGGTGATTATGATGTGTCAGTGTGGGAACATCCTTAGTAAAAAATTTACCATTCTGGTGAATGATGTTGATAATAGGAAAGGCTATACATATTTTGGGGCAGACGGTGTCTGGGAAAATTTCTGCATCTTCCTCTGAAGTTTATTGTGAACCTAAAACTGCTCTAAAAAATAAAGTCTTTACTTTTAAAAAGAGCATAATTGCATTAGTAATTTTACCACAGTTACATGCAAATGAGGAGTGAAAAAAACTAAATGTTTAAGATGGACTCAATTCTAATTTTTTCATAACATAACTGCCTTAAGAGAAGAAATCAATTATTCAATATTGAATTATTCACTTGTAAGGAACTGATTTTCAATGGCTTGTTTTATTGAATTCCTTCAAGTATTTATAAAATTATAGTTGTTAAAGTTCAATCTTCAATTTGATTTCTTTGTTAAAACATATTTGTCATCTATCTCATGTCGGTGTCTTTGCCTGATAGTCTCCCACTGCACTACCATGGGGAAACAGTAATTCAATGCAGTGGTTTATCATTTCAGTGCCTGTATACCTCTGACCAAGCACTATTTGAAAAAATAAAATCATGCAGATAGATACCATTGGGAAATTATGGCATCTGGTCTCTTCTGTACCATCCATGTTGCCAAGTGACCCTTCTAGATTTCCTTAATCATTCACTCAGTAGTGTTTTCTGAGGGCCTACTCTCTCACATGCCCTCTGCTAGAATGCTAGGGGGAGCACAGAAGTTCACAAAAATAGAATAATCTTTCCTTCCCTAGAGAGTGTCATCTAGTCTAGTGGGTGAAAAAGCTGTAAAACAAATAATCACACAGATCCATGTAAAGTATATATCTAGTGATGTATGTTATGAAGGCATGGTAGAAGATGATATAATAACTTGTAGAAAAGGGATTTGTCATCTGCATGGAAATCAGGGAAGATTCCCCTGAAGAAACACCACCATTGTATCCATTGTCCATAGGGTTTATCTCACAACCTTATTCCTATAATTTCCATGATCTCTCTTAGACCTCACACTTTACTGAGAAAATTTAAAACACAAGAAGAAAACTCTATTAGTTATGTACTAAAAAACCCAAAAGCTTGTGTTTGCTATGTTCTCTTTTCTGCCTGTGATACCAGGGGGGAAAAATGTCCTCTTTAATGTAAATCTAGTCTTGTCTAATTCCCCTTACCCATATCACATTTTTCTTATAATTTTTTTCTCCATTAAAAAATTAAGTTTAATTGACATATTAAATTGACATTTAAAGAGTACAGTTTGATGTTTTGACCTGTGAAGTCTTTACCACAGTCAAGGTAGAGAGCAAGTCTATCACCTGCAATCCTTTCCTTGAACCCCTTTGTCCTCTCTCCTTTCCTCCTTTTCCAGGATTACACATCTCCTCTGTGTTGATACCCCCAGGTGACCATTAATGTGTTTTCTATCACTATAGATTAGTTTACATTTTATTGAATTTTATGTAAATTGAAACACACAGTTTTAACTCTTCTTAGTTGACTTCTTTCACTGAGCATCATTAATTGGAGATTCACTGATGTTGCTAGGAACAATTGTGTATAAGTTTTTATGTAATCATGGGTTTTTTTTCCCCTTTTGGGAAAATACCTAGGGTTTGAATGGCTAGATTATATTAATAGGGATATGTTTAATTTTTAAAGAAACTACCAAACTGTTTCCCAAAATAGTTGAACAATTTTATATTCTCACCAATAATAAGTGAGAGTTCTTATGTCTACATCTTTGTTAACACTTGGTATGGTAATGTTTTCAATATTGATTTTTCTTGTAATTTTTATTTTTATTTTTCTAATGATTAATGATGTTGAGCATCTTTTCTTGAATTTATTTGTCATCCATGTATCTTCTTGGATGAAGTTTTTGTTCAAATGTTTTTACCACTTTTTATTGGGTTGTTTGATTTCTTACTGAGTTTTGAGATTTTATATATTTATATTTATATTTATATTTATATTTATATTTATATTTATATTTATATTTATATTTATTTGCAAATATTTTCTCCCAATATATACCTTATTTGCCGGAGTCCAGCTCCAGCAGGTTCAGGGGTTCCCAAAGGATGAACGGCGTCGGCGAAAAAGTGAAAATAAAACAAAACAAAAATAAAAATAAAAACAAAAAGCTAAAATAAAAAGCTAAAATAAAAAACTAAAATAAAAATGGACACAGACAACAGCAGTGTGTTGAATTGGCTGATTTATTGCAGTAAACGTGGCATTATATATGCTAGTGATTTCCTTGTACCATACGTCATCTATGTTTTTCTAACATTACCTAATTTTGAAAATGTTCCTATGTATAAACGACCTTTAAGAAATAACATGGTGATTTTCCCCTAACTTTCCCGCATACCCTTTGATTATAGATTAATTTCTTACATTATTCCATTATGCATCTGCGTTTATCTATAATCTACAAAGCATTTGCTTTGCTGTTCTCGTGAAAGGCCCTCCATTTCTCAACACCTCAAGTGGAACAGTTACAGGGACATGACCTTCTAACCACATGAGGCCAGGAGAACAATGTGTTTGCCTCGGTCCGAGGTGCCAGAAAGGGGCTGAAAAGGCCCTAGAAACCCATGCCTCATACATTCTGAGAGAGACAATGCACCTAGGAACCAATGAACCATTTTGTAGCTTAACTGACTAGGCTCAGTCATCATCTGGAATGCCTCCGGGGGGCCAGGTGGGTCTAGGGGTCGAAGTTACCTGTGCCCAGAGATACACTCCTTAGTTGCTGGAGTGAGGCTTTCAAAATCCATATGTCTCTCCTTTACAGGCCCTCTTTGCTGGCAAATGTATGAGGCTATCCTTCCTGTAAGTAGAGGAGTCTCCAAGGGGAATGGCAAGGGCTAAACGTAAGGCCGCACAATTCCTTGCGGAACTTAGATTCTTCCCTAATGGTTTTTTCCCAGGGGGCCTGCCTAGGGCAATTCCCCAACAGACAACACCCCAGGTACTTTTAAGGCCAAATTACCTAAAAGCGGGAGGACAAGAAGCTTCACTGTCGGCGGGCCGCCCTGCAGTCACCAGTCCGTCCACAGCCCGGGCCCTGCCACTCGGGCTGGGTAGCTCGGCTTCCAGCACTTATTATTTTATTCTCTTACCAGTGTGTTTTGTACAGTAGGAGCTTTTAATTTTGATGAATACCACTTGGTCATTTTTTCTTTTTGGACCATGTGTTTGATGCTGTATCTTAGAAATCTTTAATACAAAGCAACAAAGATATTTGCTTATGTTCTTATCTAGAATCTTTGCAGTTTTAGATACTATGTTTAACTCAAATTCATTTGAGTTAATTTTTGCATGAAGTAAGAGGTTTGGAGATTCCCTTCCCTTCCCTTGCCTTCTTCCCTTCCTTCTCCTTTTTCTTGTATGTGAATATCCAGTTGCTTAAGCACAGTTTTTGGCAAAGATTAGCCTTTTTCCATTGAATTGCTTTTGCATTAAATTTTAGAAATGCTTACTTTGTAATGCCTATATGATATTCAAGGGGTATGGCCAGTCAGTAGTTGAGTTTACATTTTCAAGAGAAAAGAGAGAACATGTTTGGGGAACTTTATTATGTAAATGGTAATTGAATATGTGAGAACAGATGATGTAATCAAAGAGGAAAACATGCAATGAGAAAAGAAGAGAGAAGTGAGAAGAGTAGACAGAGAGAAAGGAGGGAGAATTAAGAAAGCTTAATTTTTTTCAACTTGCAATTTATTTGTTATTGTGCAATAGATAGACTATTGGGAACTTTTTTCTATTTTTCTATTTTTTAGTTAAACTTTGTGTGTTGGAATAATTGTAGACTCACATGCTGTCATAAGTAATGATATGGAGATGCCATGTATCTTTTATCCAGTTTCTGCCAATAATAATATCTTATAATCTATAGTACAGTGTCATAAGCAGGATATGGGTATTGATATAGAACACTTCCATCAGTGTAAAGAAACTTAATATTGTTTTTTTATAGTCATACCCACTTTCTGCCATATCCCTGCCCACTTCTTAACCCCTGGCAATCACTAATCTGTTTCCATTTCCAAAATGTTGACATTTCAAGACATTTATGTAAATGGGATTATACAGTATCCCATTGGTACCAGTATCTCTTGGTATTGGCTTTTTATACTCAGCATAATTCTCTGGAGATTCATCCAGATTGTTGCATGTATCAATAATTGCTTCATCTTTATTACTAAATAATATTCCATAGTACGGATGTATTACAGTTTGTTCAACCAGTCACCCATTGAAGGGTGCCAGGGTTGTTTCTGCTATGGGGCTGTTACAAATAAAGCTGTTATAAACTTTCATGTATAGGTTTTTATGTGAACATAAGTTGTTGTTGTTGTTGTTGTTGTTGTTGTTGTTTTATCCTTTCTGGGATAAATATTCAGGAGTACATTTGCTGGGTCGTATGATAGTTGCAAGTTCACTTTCTTAGGAATCCAGAAATCTTGATATTTTCTTTTAAAGAGAAGAGATGGGAGGAGGTTTTAAGAGGGTAGATGGTGGTTATTGTGATCATGCTGATGGAAAAATACCTCCTTAGATTTTTGTGCTACTTACAATATATAGTTTATAGATAAGACAAAATTCAAGTTTAATTTTTATTAATAATATTTTCCATCATTTAAATATAGATAATTAACAAAACAATAAATAATAAATCAAACTCTGATTTGTAGCATTTGCCAATCTTCATGACGTAGATCCTCCTGCTGTAACTATATCAAGCTGTGATTTGATCTCCCTGAGCATGGAATCAGGAAGAGATACTTACTAGCATTCATTTATGTAGTGTTTTCAACATACAAATGCAATAGACAACCTCAAGAGCATAGATGATAGTCCAATACAGTAAGATAATTGGGAAGTGATTATTTTGAGTATTTGTTGCCTTTAACTGTAAGTTTATATAATTTAATTTTTAATAATCGTTGTGCTTTACACACAACTTTGCAAAGTTCCAAAACAAAAAATTAGCAATCAGCTCTCAAATACTGGTATGTGTTGTCTTCAGAAAACCACTTAATATTTTTCTCCTCTTGGACATCACTAATTTTCTTCCATATTTTCTATGTGTTATATACTATACTTAATTTTTCTACCAGCTTAGCTCCTAAAATTATCTAGTTCTCTTACCCAGGCAATATTTTTATTGGGAATAGTTTCTTTCAAAATATTATCATGTTTGGGTTTTTTCTTGATTATATGACTAATGTGTATTCACTATTGATAATTTGGAAATATGAAGATGAATATAAAAATCACCAATAATTTTATCACCTCTCTAATAATAATTTCTGAAGAACATTGAAATTTTATTCTATGTCTAGTCTTAGCTACAGAGAACTAAATAACAATTTGATCTTTGATCACTTCTTTCTTAGCCTAAAACTATTCCCCACGTATTTCTTTCCAACAGTACTGAGATTAAATTTGCAGCAGCAACATGCCTGTCTCGAGGTGTTGGAATACTTCGTCTGAACAAGTTATGACCATTCTGTTTTGTTAGTCTCCTTTGTGACCGGCGATGGCCGAGTGACCCAAATCAGTCCAATGAGCAAATGGGCAGGGATGGAGATGTAATTCTGGGAAAGCTTTTCCTTTCCTGATAAAAGTTGATTGATGTATACAATAAATGCAATTTCTCCATTTTCCTATGTTAAACATGAGTGTCTGGAATTGCCCCAGTTGCCTAGAGTGGATGAAATGACAAACACAGAGGAAAAGGCAAATAGTGTTTCAGAAATGCCAACTGTGACAGCTTTGAGCTACTGAACTGAAGCTGAAAGCTTCCTGCCTCTAGAATTTTTTTTAGGAGAGAAGAAAAATACTTTATGCATTTAATCCACTATTGATAAAATATTCCTACCTGATATGCCAAGCCTCCTTCATTGCCTGCTTTTTCTTTTATTGCCTGAACTTCAGTGGTACTGAGCTACACCCTTTTGTACTTTCGTGCTTTTGCTTACATTGGCCTCTCAGACTAGGATGTGCTTTTTCTTCTTGATTTCTTAGCTTTCAGAATAAGATAAAGTATCATTTTCTACATTACTATTTTGACTCTTCATTCAGTCCCATCCCAGCAGGATTGAAAATGCTTTCCCTTTCAGTCCTTATTGTACCTTGTCTATATCTTTATCACAGTGCCTGCTGCATTCACATTTATATCTTCACTCCAAATTTCCTTTAGCAAAGTGTTTCTCAACCTTTTTCTTTTTTTTTAATTATTGCCTTTGTTAGAGCCTTTTGGGACAGATTTCCCTCCTAATTGTCCCCATCCCCTGTGAAATTATAATAACACCAATATACTCTGTTTATACACTGTATGTATATCTGTGTTTTGCACTTTAAAAAAAAAGACTAAGATTTTCTTCACCCCTAGAAGAAGCAATTTTTGTCCCTTTTGAGGCAATAACACCCCTGTTGAGAATGTATGCCATGATACAATACCTGATTCTATTAGGCATTTTATAGACATTTGTTGAACTAATGAAGTAAGTGATCTTGACTTTTAGAAACTTAACACAAACACCATATCTACACAGGGTGAACAGATGAAAGCAAAAGGAAACTTTCCTAATTTATTCTCACAGCCTGCTCCTGAGCTCTACTACTCCCTTTCATCTATATGAAACTGTTGTTTCAGATAGAATTACAGGTAGCCAGACTCCAAAAGGCTAAAGCAAAATGGAAATTATTGTGATGGGAAAGATTGGGTATAATTTTAACTTCAGACAGAGTTTGATCCAGAACCTCAAAAATGTCACCAACACCATCTTTTCTCAGTCTTTCAGGTCCGCTCTGTTGTCTAACTTTATTTGACTTATGCTCAGAGCCGTCCCTCTTGGTTGCAAAATGATTTCTACTAGCCCCCTGGGTTACATCATTCTAGATTTATCTTCAAGAGCCAAGAGAAAGAGGCTTTGTTCTACCAGGGAAAATTATATTGCATTTTATTTTATTGCTTGGGGCATGTGCTAGTCATTGGATCAACCCCTGTAGCCTGGGAATAAAAGACAGCACTGGGCTTCATTGCTATATTCTGGGGAGAGATTGGATTTAGAATTTAGGAAGAAGGACTGGTGAATGGCAAGAATAGACTGTTGAATAAGAACTGAAATTTTTGGAGGCACAGGGATAGAGCAATACCAAATGGGGATCATTTCAGTTGGGCTGTGTTGCAGGCTGAGTCGCATCCTTCACAAGACTCATGTGTTGAAGTCTTAACCCTAGCACTTGAGAATAGGATGGCATTTGGAGATAGAACCTTTGAGGAGATGATTAAAGTGAAATGAAATCATACAGATGGACCCTAATTATATATGACCTTATTTTAAAAAGGAGATTAGGTTACAAACACACTCAGAAGAAAGACCATATAAGGATACAGCGGGGAGACGATCATCAACAAGCCAAAGAAAAAAGGTCTTAGAAGAAACTAACCTTGCCAACACCTTGCTATCAGACTTCTGGCCTCCAGGATCATGAGAAAATAAACTTGCATTGCTGGAGCCACCCCAGTCTGTAGCACTTTGTTATGGTGCCCTAGCAAACCGATACAGGATAAGTATCTTCAGAAAGGGGGACAGTGTGCTCACTGACTGCAGAATTAATTCTGCTTTTTAGTGTCTGTGAAATGAGAAGATGTTAGCAGTGGTTCAGAGGTGCTCTTGGCTAAGGGAGGTTATTATACTGGGATATGTTCTCAGTTTTTGCTCCAAGGTACTCTCACTGCAAAGGTAAATTGACATTTAAGGCCTTTTCTGAGGTAAAATGTAATGATGAATTTTGACATCTCAATCCACTTAAATTGGGTCCCTTTAATGCTGCCAGAGTGGAGATTATTTTTGGTCAGTTTTTCTTTTATAATCCTCCAAGGGTCAAACTTGGTGCTTTGAGTAGTAGGTACAACTACCAAGTTTAAGGGCAAAGTCAATAAATAGTCTAGTGGCTGAGAAGGGATGAAGGCATTCTGTCTTCCTTGAAACTCTGAGCAGAGGCAGAACATAGAGTATCTTCAAAAATGCTAAAAGTTGTCTTTTATGGCAGCTTTCTTTATTTTGCATGTTTAATTGAAATCTGCATTTGTAAGCTTCTTTTTTGGATACAGATTTCTTTAGGCATTGTGTCTGGTGGTTAAAGGGACTGCTCTTAGTATGAAATAGACCGTGGTTTATGACCTCATTTGACACTAGTCAGTTGTGAAAGTGGTGAAGAAAGTTGTTTAAACTCTATTCCTCTTATTTCTAAAATCGAGATCCTAATAGGACGCCCCCCACAGAACTTCTGTCAGATTTGAATGTGATAATGCTTGCAAGCCATCTGGCATGATACTGGGTTTATATTAAGGGCTCTGTAATGCTGGTGTACAATAATAAGAGTAGCACAGAATACCATAGACATTTTGGTCATAGAGGTGAAAGAAAATGACCTTTTTTTTTTGCAAGCACCATTCAAGGAACACAGAGAAGGATGCTTATCAAGCATGTATTTACAGCCAGGAGTATGTCCAACTCTCTTATGTGTAAAACAATCAACTTTTATTATTTCAAGGATAGAGCCAAATGATGCTGAAATAGGCCCATGCTTGACACGTCTTTGGTTGGTTTGGGTTTGTTTGCTCTCTTTATTGGTAGCTGATTATCTTTTTCTGGAATATTAGTTTCTTAATTAGTTTCCTTGAAATTCAGGGAGGTTCCTTCTGGGCTCTCCTGCCTGCCTTATACCCCGCTTCAATCTCTTCTGCAGTGGCGTCTTTTGGTGAAGGTTTCAGCCTTCTCTCCTTCCAGTTTTGAGGTCTGCAGCAACTTGCTGCTGTACTTTCTGGCCTTTTCTTGCTTTTTAAAGCTCATAGGGAAACCAATTGAATTTCATTGTCTTTTGGTCTTGAATAATAAATAAAAGCAAGATAAGAAATTGATTGTAGTAATTGTAGTCCAAGTAAGCAAAACTTTGGGGTATATAAAAGATGATCGAGTTGGACAAATCCATCGATTCTCATTGTCATAAATATTTTATGTCAGCTATTTCAGATTAAGGCTTTTTACATATTAATTTTATGTAGCTGTTTTAAATTAAGGGACCATATGACATGATATGGGCATATAAAGACATATATTTGTATTTTTAAATTATTATATAGGTATACATCTCTTTCTATATGTTCATGTCCATATACATACATGTATATATGTATGTATAAGTATATATACACATGCATGTGTACATATATATATAGTATCCCAGCTACACAGCAGGTACTCAATGCATGTTTAGAAAATGTGGTATAAATCCTGAGGTACATGTCACTGCTGTGTGGTTGGTAGCTAACAAATATTGAATGGTCTTAAATCTGGAGCCAGTAAATCTGATCGAGAATACTTGTAGTGCTAAAGAGTGGAGAGACAGCCATGGCAGATTAGAGATAGCACTGAGTTTGGAGTGATTAGATCTGGGATTCTAATGATCCTAAGTTAGAAAAAAATAAGCATAATGTGTTTCTCATGAGTCTTTTTGGGCATTCAATGTGAAAATTTAAGGTGGGGGATTATCCACATATGATCCAACACGTCATTGGTGATGAATGGTTTAATACATGTAAAAGTGAATATCCAGGATGATGTATTAGATTGGAAAGAAACTGTGGTAGGAAGTGGAAGAAGTTAGCTCCCAATTAGCTACCATATAAATATGAGTTTGTGACAAATGTTTTGTTTTCCTAGGCCTCGGTCCTCTCATGTATATAAAACAAGTCTGGATAACAAAGGATTTTCTGGGTCATATCTAAGGACATTACTCCTCTGAGGTTCTAAGATTCTGTCTTTGCCTTGTGGTGAGCGTGTTGATGTGTGATGACAGGCCATGTGGCTGGGAGATGGCAGGAGAATGGAGCAGAGGAGGAGGCCTTAAAATCAGCTGTGTAAGTTAGTGTGGCAATATAGAAAGCATATAGGTCCAAGAGTTTAAAGTATCCAGGTTCTAATCCTACCTATACAGATTTGGAGGAAGCACCTGATTTCTTCAGCCTCACTTTTCCTATCTATAATTAGACCATTTCCATTGACACGATTCTCACCTCATTCCAAACTCAGTAGTCATGGCACCCCTCAATAATTGAAGTAGCCAGGTAACGTGGTAAAGACAGCTACATTTGGGATGCTTATTTTTCATCTTAGATACGTTTTTCTATAGTTTTCTTGTTTTATTTCCAAAACTTTCCATAGTTTCATTGCCTTGTATAAAACAGCATGGTGGTTCAGAGTGAGGGGTCTGGAGACAGTCTGCCTAGATTTGAATTTCACTTTCATTACTTATAAGCATATGATGTGACTAGACATTTTACTTAGGCAATCTTTGCCTCATTTCCCTCATGTTTAAAGTGGCCACGATTATAGTATCACCTTTCAGGATTGTCATGAGGAGTAAATGAGTTAAAAAATGAAGAGCTTGGAATGGTTCCTCGTACATCATAAGTGCTTAATAAATGTTAGTTATTACTATCTCCATTTCTGTATCCATTCTGTTACCATACTATGTCCATTTCTAACTTGAAAGCCTAATTAAAAAAAATTGATGTTTCTATTTATTTTTGAGACAGAGAGAGACAGAGCATGAGCAGGGGAGGGGCAGAGAGAGGGGGAGACACAGAATCTGAAGTGGGCTCCAGGCTCTGAGCTGTCAGCACAGAGCCCGACACAGGGCTCGAACTCACGGAGTGTGAGATTACGACCTCAGCTGAAGTCAGATGCTCAACCAACTGAGCCACCCAGGTGCCCCTTGAAAGCCTAGTTTTTAAACCAAGATGGTTCAATATTTCCTTTTTAACTATGAGAAGAAACATCATGCAATGCTACCTTTCTCCCTCTCTCTCTTCCTCCCTGTCCCCCTTCCCCTCCCTCCACTCCTTCCTACCTTCCTTCCTTCCTTCCTTCCTTCCTTCCTTCCTTCCTTCCTCTCTTCTTTCCTTTCTTTGCCTGAGCCTAGTGTGTCTTTTCTTCTTATTGGTGAAAAGCTGGTGGGAATTTTTGAAGGCTTTGCAGGAAAGAAGCTTATCTTCTGTGGGATCAGAATTTAAACCAACATCCAACTAGTTTGGTCAGTGCTATGATTTTGCCTCAGATTCCCAAAACATTTCTACCTGATATTTTGTGAATTTTCATGCCCCTATTACCCAAAGGGAGACTAAAATATTTGGAAGAGGCATATGTGCCATTGTCTTTGGTATTAAGCTGGAACACTGGTATTTCACACCCTTCTGGGTTTCTCTTTAATCTCTTTAATTTCTGATCCAGGTGAGGAAAGAGGAGAGTGAAACACAATGAGCTAGAGATACAGATGAGAGGGAGACATGGATAAAATACCAACATGGGGAGTCTCTAAAACTACCTGGAAGAAAACAATAGCAGCAACAACAACACAACAATAATAGGAAGCACCTGACTATATAGTTAATTTTATATTTGGCAATTCCGTTATGTTTCTGGCAATCACCAATTTTTCCTGAGGACAATAAGGAGGTATGGGGCTTGCTTCTCCCATTATCCCTTCTCTTGATGCTACAATTCTTTAATTTATTACATCATCTTTTGTACTAGGGGCAGGTAGGACACATGTTATATAATATTCTTTACACTTGCCTTTGGGAAGATCAAATGTGTATCTCATATGTTTAAAAATCCTGAGCATAGTGACATTGTATATAAAGATGCTCAGTACATGTTTATTGAGTAATCCATTGGATAAAAAGTATGTACAGGGCTCATAAAACCCTAGATAAGCATATTTTTATACCAGATTAAGTAGAGATTATTTTCCATTCTTATTATTTCCACAGTGTCAAACATTCAGAAGTTTAAGGGGATTTTTTTTTGCATTTATGCAACAGACATAATAGTTTGACTGCTTCTGTTCTCTACACAGA
The DNA here is from genome assembly GCF_022079265.1 of Lynx rufus. Classification (NCBI taxonomy): domain Eukaryota; kingdom Metazoa; phylum Chordata; class Mammalia; order Carnivora; family Felidae; genus Lynx; species Lynx rufus. Next base: position 95,249,378 of record NW_025814897.1, on the reverse strand, counting down.
AATTTTCAAAGCATTCTAATAAATCCTGTGAAAGGTTTTGACCATAATGGTTTTTCAAAGCTTACACACAAAGAAACTCAGTTAAGACCAGGCCATAAATAAGACCTCAGTGCTGAAGCAGGGGAAGGCCCTCTATATCTAAACCCATTAAATGAATCATTTATTTTGCTACTCATATGTCATGTTTTGAAGGTCACATAACAATGCTTATTTCTTATGGCCCATCAGCAAGCTATAGAATCAGAGGATGAACCAAGTCCTTGAGTCAAATACTTGAGATGGGTAATTGTATTTCCAGGACTAATACCTGCGTTTATGTTCACCAGGTAAAATCAGATCTCATGCCCTGGGAGGGCACAGCGTGCTGCCAGGGGCAGGAAAGGGGTTTCTCCATATTGCATGCAGCCTCTGAATTGTTATGTCATATTTAAATATTTTTGGAATATGGTCCGCTTTTTTGTCTCCCTCAGTACATGATCAGGAGAATTTTGCAAGTAGAGGTGGCATAATAGTTTTGAAAGGATGTGTCTATAAAACAGATGGATCTGGGTTTGAGACTCCATTTGGCCATTCACATACCGTCTATTATTAGACAAGTTACTTAACTTTTCTGGAACTCTTTTCCTCCTATAAATTGAGGCTAATGCTATCTGACAAGATTGCTGTACAGATTTTTTTAAATGAATGTTTATTTATTTTTGAGAGAGTGACAGAGTGTGAGCAAGGAGGGGCAGAGGGAGGTGGAGTCACAGAATCCTAAGCAGACCCCAGGCTCTGAGCTGTCAGCACAGAGCCCATCGTGAGGCTCAAACTCTGGAGCTGTGAGATCATGACCTGAGCCGAAGTTGGATGCTCAACCGACTGAGCCACCTAGGCTTCCCTACTGTGCAGATTTAATGATTTAGCACATGTAAAGTGATTTCCACAATGCCTAACACACAGTAGATGCTTAGTGTATGTTAACAGTCATCACTCCCCTGCTCCTTCTTACAGCTAGAGTCACTTATGGTTGGAATCCTCCCCAGAGTTATGCACCAGAGCCTCTGGCAATTCTGGTGAATTTGTTCTTCATGCTGCTGTATGTTCTATTTATTCTTTCACATTTTTATTAAAGTTTAATCTAAGTTATAACTTACATGAAGTAAAATGCACAAATCTTATGTCTATAGCTCAATAGACATGTGTGTATACCTGTGTAACTACAACCCTGTTCCAGTACCCAGGAGGCTCCCTTATGCCCTTTTCTAGGCAAATGAACCAAGGACCAGGTGCATAACACATAGCTCAAAGTCCAAAATGAAAAAGTGGGGCCCCTTGTTCAAAAAATATTATGAATTTAAAAATAGTGATAATGGAGCATTAAACCAAGTACAGGACCTTCCTAAGTGTGGAACCTTATAGGACACGCATCCATGAAGCCTGCCCTGATTACATTCCCCACCACCAGAGTTAACTACTATTCCAACTTCTGTCTCTACTCGTTATGGTTGGGAACTTAATATAAATGGAATTATACTGTGGATACTCATTTGTGCCTGTTTTTTTTTAAATCCCTCAATGTAGTATCTGTGAGATTTACCCATGATGTTGCATATTTTAGTAGTTTTTATTTTTCTTCTCTATGTATTCCATTGTATATATACTCTCAATTTATTTATCTGTTTTCTTGTTGATGGAGATTTAGATTATTTCTAGCTATACATAAAGCTGCATACATATGCCTTTTGGTGCACATATGCACTCTTGGGCCTAGGCTTTGGAGTGAAATTGATGAGTTACAAGTAAAACACTGTAATAGATACTTCATGTGAAATGATTATGCCTTACGAAATGCACATTAAAACCACAACAAGATCCCATTAAACACTCACTGGAATGGCTAAATTTAAAAAAACTGAAAGGCCATATTTTGATGAAGATATGGAAGAATTGGAACACTCATGTATGCTGGGGGGAGTATAAATTGGTTGAATTACTTTGGGAAAGTTTGGGCAATATTTGTTTGAGCTAAACATATATACCTGACTTATAACCTAGTAATTGTACTAGGATATATAGTAGGATTACTAGGATATATATATATATATATATATATATATATATATATATACACACACACATATATAACCAGGATATATGAGCTAGTAATTGTACCCTGGGTATATTTATTTTTTACCATATGAAGTGCTTTGAAACTTCTGGAATAAATTTCAATCTAATTGTTGCTTTATTAATAGGCTGCAGAGGCCATTTGCAGTGGAAGTCAGTCATACCTAACTTGCTGGTCATGATAACTCGGTGTTTTATACATCTGCTTAAAAGCTCCTGCTATATTCTGTTTTCCCACCTGTAGGCAAGAAATGGGTCAAGGCGGAGGCCTGATGGGATAGAAAAAAAGTCTCCATTAAGAACCATCTTTTATTTCCCATTTTCTTATAGCTTATTAGTGGAGGAAAGCAGGAATAGGGCACATAGGCACTTGGTGTTTTATGAAGTGAATGTTAATGGGCCTCAGATATATCCCTCTTGAGACATGAGTGCAAGGTGGCTTGTAGAATGTATTCAGAAAGGTCCTCATCACAAATGTGATATTGCAGTGGGCTCAGTTTCATGCACTTGCTTAGCGCATAGGTTTCCAAACTCTAGCCCAGAGAATATGTCCTGGTGTCCTGAGGAAATTTTAGAAAAGGCATATTCCTTGGTATTATCTCTTGGAGATTCTGATTCAGAAGCTCTGGATTAGGACCCAGAATCTGCACTTTTGAGATGCTCTTCTTGTGATCAGCAGCCACAGCTGGCCAAGGCAGAGCACATGACAACAGCCTGTACAACAGAAAACCTTTGCTAACCTCTACCTGTTCAACTAGACCACAAATATGCACGTAGCTGCTCTCACCAACTCCTCCCCCCACAAAGTGACTGGAAAATCTCTGTGAAAGCCAAAATTAAAACTCTAAAAATAGACCGATTTCGTCACTCACCTAACTAGAATACAATCCATATCCTTGGGAGAACCTACTTGTTGGATGGATCTTGAACAACCAGTGCCTAAATTCTTAAGCTAATCACTTTACCCTTGGATCTTTCAGGTGTCTCTGATGGAGCCAGTCTCTATAACAAAGCCAGGTAACAGTTATTAACCATCTTTTGAACATTGTCTCTGATCTAGTCTCTTTGCACATATAGTATCTCATTTAATCCTTAAAGCAACTTTTGCAAGCTTGACACTATGATTATGCTTATTCTGTAAGTTAAAAAACAAAAACAAAGACCTAAAACAGTGAGTTTAATTTACCTGATTAATGTTCAGGCAAATAGTGAGAGGGTCATAGTACTACAAAACTTGCAGCCTGGGGGAGGGTGTTTTTGGGTTACTAAAGAGGAACCAGGGTTCAAACACAAGTCTTTCTGGTTTTCTAGATGACACTTGGTGTCTAGGCCCAGCCTCCTTTCCTTCTTTGCCTAAACACATTGTTTATGTAACATGTATTGCATTAGAACATAGCTTTTATTTGTCATATCGTAAATGTTTGACTTGGAGTTCTGGGACTCCAAGGAAAAAGGTCTTCATTCTCTGTTGTAAAGCTGATCTTCTATCAGGCATTCAGAAGTACAGGGATCAGGGGTTGTGTTGTAATGGGGCCCTACCGCAGGCTGTGCATAAATCGGATTGCTCTTAGTTATGTTTTCCTGATGCCCACAGTAGTTTGACCTAAATGAATAGATAATTACTCGGGCTGTTACAAACATTCCGATCCATTTGGTGATCCCTTTATTAAATGAAACAGGCCCTTTTATTCCTTTTCTGATTCTGCCTGTTAATAGAATAATCTCAAAGCTATTAGCATTTAAAGAGGAATTAGACAAAGATGTCCAGAATTGTCCCTTCTCCTGGCTCGTGGTTGCTCATGGGACCCTTGCTTTAGCTAATTAGCCTGAAATGAATATTAAGTGCATTGATCTCTATCAAACACATCCTGGAAGGAAAGCTTTTGTGAAAGTCATTTCAGTTGCAGACTTAGGTTGCCCGTAGCTAAGTATCTAACCCCAAACAATAGGCACTGGGAACATTCCAGAATTCAAACAAAACAAAACAAAACAAAACAATCCATAGAAGGTGGCACAAGAAGGGCTCTTACACTTCTTGAAATGCCCTTGTTTAAGTCCTAACCCCACCTGGTTTAGCTTTATTTTCATGGGAACCAACTAGGGAAAGATATGCAACATCTCTTTCCTTTTTTGTCTTCATACCTAGGAAAGCTTGTAAGACCTTTGCCTCATAGCATAGCACAGCACAGAGAGTAAGTGTTCTGCTCCTGGGTTCACGTCCTGGCTACACCTATCTATAGCTGCTGTGGGACCTTGGGCAGATAATCTCCTTAAGTCCAAATTTGCACACCATCAATAAATCTTTAACATATTTCCTATGCGATAGGGGTGTGAAATGGACACAGTAAAAATTAGTCAGCAAATATTGGTTATTAATAATAAAGACTGGGATAAGAGCCCTGACACATGGCATCAAAAAAGCCATACAATCTCTCTTACCAGTTAAATGTTAAAATTACCAGAGGAAAGAAGAGAGTTGTTTTTTCTTCTTTTTGAGGGACATTGCAATGTGGCATTGTAGTAGGAAAAAAACAACCCTGAAGTTGGGTGACAATAAAGACCTAAATATGAATCTATGCTCTGTTTCTTATTTAGGCCATACTGCTTTAAGCTTTTTGAAGTGCGATATCTGTTAAGTGGAGATATGGTTGTGCTTACCTCTGAGTGCTACCTCGTCCGGATTTAATGAAAAAATGTTTACCAAACACCGAGCACACTAATTGTGCTCAGTCTTTTGTGGTTCTGTTTTCCTTGACCTTTTCCGGGAAATGTGTATTAATTCCTCTCATTAATATTAATGTTGCTGCCATTGATAGAGCTGGAGAGAGGAGGGTAGAGTCGGAACTGTGAGGGGCAAACGGATTGGCAGCTCAGCGCACAGGAGGGCTGCGGAGAAGCCATGAGCCGTGGGATGCAAAAGTGGGACGCCATTTAACAACCCTGCAAACCACCCTGAAACCCAACTGAAATGAGAACTCCTCAAAGTTTGAAAACTCGAACCTGTTTTTCAAAGGAGAAACCCAGCGCGCGCGCACACACACACACACACACACACACACACACACTCGAAAACATGCTTGCTGTTTTCAAGCCCTTTTCCTGTTTTTTTTTTTTTTTTTTTTTTGCCACGTCACTTTGATTTCATAGAGCAAGACTGAGTTAATTTGGTTCTGTCTTCTAGCTCATTCCTAAGCTTCTGCTGCAAAAGGAAGGGTTGGTCGGAGAGGAAGGGAGTGAGTAGAACAACATAGATGCTTCTTCTGAGGTTGGGAAGGCACCTCTTCTAATGGACCCTACAAATCTGGGGCCTGCACCTGCAGCTTCCATCCAGCCAAAGCCACGTGGGGTGGGGGCGGGGCCTTCTCTCAGACCTGACTTGGGTCAGGGCCCTCTCTCAGTCCTGGACTTCCTCAGCCTTCTCAATTCTCAGCCGGTGGCTTAAAGCACCACGGGACTCAGAGCCCTCCTGCTGGAGCTGCCGGGCCGGCTGCAGATCCTCTTTAATTCTTCCCGTCATTTGAGTCACACGTGTCTCAGTCACAATAAGGCACCTGCACGCTTTGCCCTTGTCACCATGACAACCAGCGCCAGAGGGGGATTAGGCAGGCAGCACAGAAGGAGGTCTGTGTTCCTGCTGTCCTGCTGGTGGTGCTGCCGACACACAGTCCTTCGCACAGCCAGGGTGACGCGGTCTTCGTGGCCTTTCACCTCCATTTCTGGGGCCAAGGGAGAGGTGGGGGCGGGGCTGAAAGCCGAGTTCCAGAAGCTGTGCGGCTGTTGAAGATGTTCCCAGGCTCCAGGGAACAGAGAGCCACCTTTTCTCTCCTGTCAGCACTGTCTGAGCTTCAGTCTTTTAACAGATGAGATGCTTTCCTCAAGAGCAGGAAGAAAAGGGGGCGGGGGAGGGAAGGAGTTCAATCAATTATTTATCGGGGCTTCCTGATGCTTAACAAGCCACTTGTCTCCCATGCCGCCACCTCCCACCACCACCATCAAATGAACTGGTCTCAGCAGTAAGGCAGAATGAAAAGTACCGCGTCTCTGGAATAACAGGGGCAGGTTTGAATCCCAGCTTTGCATCTTGTATTTATGCGCGCCGTGTCAACTCCTGACCTGTCTGAGGCTCTCGAATTGAGCACCAATTACTGATCACTAATCTATTATTGATTTGTTGTGAGGGTGAAGAGACAGTGATAAATGTAATTTGCCAGCACGTTTGTGGCCATAAAGACAAAGAACTGTGGCTTTTCTTATCTTACCATGGACACAACGGTGCCAACAGGTCACGATTACAATTTTGAACTTCTTCTTTTCTGGAAATCGTGGAAATTAACAAAGTATTTCCCCAGGATCCTGAAACAGCTAGTATGTGACTACTCTAACAGAGTCATTTTTGAAGTGTGCTCCTGGGACCTGTAGCACCAGCATCACCTGGGGGCTTGCTGGTGATGCAAATTCTTTGGTACACCCCCCCCCCCCCACAAACACCTCCCTTCCCTCCCCCCCCATCTACAGAATCAGAATTCTGGAGGTGGGACTCAGCAATCTGTGTTTTAAGAAGCCCCTGTTTAAGTTTGAGAACCAGTTTCTCCAACAGAAGTAGAAAGCACTTGACTAAGTTTCTTGCAGACACAGAAGGCATCTTGCCTCTCTCTTTAGGTTTCTGGCACTTAGTAGAATGACTGATGCTGTATGCGCTCTGCAAACGTTTGCTGAGTGAATGGATCTCCTGCTATACTGTTGCCGTTGGTCCAGCACTGTCCCACCATTACTTTGTTTTCTAACCCCCATGCAACCATGAGCAGCAGGAGAAACTTGCCCTCTCCCCTGCCCCTACAGTCTTTAAACTTAATATCCCCATTCTAAAGTAAAAGACATGGGGAATACTATTAAATACATTTAAACAGGAAACTCTGCCTCTGACTTGACCGCTCAGAGCCTTTGATTTTTAATAAGCCTGTGCACTATGGCTCTCCAAAAGGATACAGGCACTGCTCAAGCATCATGCCACCTCCAACACCCCTTAGCTGTGTGACTGTGGGCAGATTTAGGGCTTCTTAGCCTCAGGTTCTTTGTTTTTGTTTTTTAAATCATTCTATATTTTTCATATTCACAGCATTGCATGCTTTGGTATGCAGATTATAACAAAGTTACTGAAAATTTACTAACTAATAATACATTCAACAAATAGATTCTCTTTCTTATTTTTATTAAAGCCAGTATTGATAGGAGGGACTTGTTAGTCTTATTAGTATGTGGATAATAACATTTTTTTAAAATCTTAGTTTCCCTGGTTGCCGGTGGCTGGTTTTCCAGCGACTGCAGTGAAGACGTTGATTATTTTGGGAGGGGACGACACAGACCAGAACCTAGCCCTGAACTTTGGATTCTAGTTTCTAAGTTCACAAGGAGACTGAGCAAGTGCTTTCGATGTGGATAAAACAAAAATAAAAACTGGGCTTAGTGAGAGAGAAAGAAAGGGATTTTTCTGTGAATGCCCACAGTTGGGTTTACAGGATAATCACCAAGGCTAAAAAAAAAAAAAAAAACAAAAACAAAAAAACAGGGCATAAAGATGCTACAAAAAGGAGGCCATAAAGACAGAGAAGGTGAAGGAGGGAGGGAGAGAGGGGAAAGAGAAAGAGAAAAAAAATAGAAGAGAGCAAGAAAAGACAAACAGAATGAGAGAATGATTCTGGGAATTCTGAACACGTGGGGTAAGCACTCCATCTCTGAGCATAGACAGTAGATTGGAAGACTCAGACACACTGCAAATGGCACCATGAGAAAATAGAGTGTCCAAGGGAAGTCCTTAAGTGGAGGGGCTTGAGGTTAGCCTCATATTGTTCCACATCTTGCAGCCAGTTTTGGAGAGAGTAGTCAAGATTTCCTTGTTGCCTCTGGGGATAGAGAAGTGCTCGGAACACTAAGGAGATCAGAGCAGCCATCATCATCCCCATCATCACGGGTTAGCATCATGTCCAAAAGACCAGACAGATCTTGCCACACTTCAGTAAATACCATTGCAGAATGCCCGTTGACCAGGCAGACCAACTATGTCCAAGGATGACAGTCAGACAGAGACCTATACCCAAGAAATAATTTTCTCAAATCAAGACAATATGAAAACTATCTGGGAACATAAATCTCTTTCTTGCAGTTCATCCTTGATCCATTGTACAGAGAGATGAGAAGGAGGAGGAGGAGAAAGAAATACTGAAAACCAGAGTACTTATACGAAACGATCAGATAGCAAATGAAATAATGATGCTTGAGCTTGGTGGGAAAAAAAATAAATAGTAAGCTTAAGGTCATTTAAGCTTGACTTAAATAACTTAAGTTGAAGGAGGGTGGGGTAATTTGTCTTCTCTAAGCAGATGGTTGAATTTGGTCAGAGTTCCATTTAGAAGCCAATGAGGCTTATTCTTTTTACACATGAGCATAGAATATAAATGTCACCTTCTCTACCATTGCTTACACATGGCATGTTTGACTGAACTTTACAGGAGGAAAGATGAGATACTTTGTCACACTGAAACGCTCATATAAAGGAGGTTTTCCCAAATAGGAGACAATTCTGAATGCTGGGGAGGCAAAATATGACAAGATACTACTCATTTTGTATTTCTGTCTCTTACAAGAATGCTGATATTCAGTAAACGTGGTGAAATACATGAATGTGTGTCAGAAGTGCCATGGTGAGACAGCTCCTTTGAGATGGCACTACCAGGCACGGCTTCTAGAAGATACAGGACTTGATACTATCCCATCCTGCACCCAGAGTGATCCTTTTAACATAGAAGTCAGATAATGTGGCTCCTCTGCCCAGACTCTTTGGTGGCTCCCCACCTGCTTAAAGTGAAAACCAGAACCCTAACAGTGACCTCATGGCACTACTGACCTGTCTCACCTCCTGTCCTGTCACTTTCCTCCTCATTCATGTGTGCTTCAGACATGCTAGCTGGTGTTTTCTTTGTTCTTGCATCAAAGAACATCAAGTTTGTTCTTGCATCAAAGAACATCATGTTCTTGCATGCTTTCCTCCTTAGGCCTTTGCACTGGTTGTCCTCTTGGCTCAGCTATTCTACTGAACACCTGCAATCCTAACATATTATATTATTTATGGGTTTTTATGTTTTTTCATTATTTTCTGTTTCCTTCTTCTGGAGTGAAGCCTTCATAAAGGCAGGGATTATCTTTTGCCAGTTTTGTTTAAAAACGTTTTTGGAGCACCTGGGGGGGCTCAGTTGGTTAAGCCTCCAACTTTAGCTCAAGTCATGATTTCACAGTTCATGAGTTTTAGCCCTGCGTTGGACTCTGTGCTGACAGCTTGGAGCCTGGAGCCTGCTTTGGATTCTGTGTCTCCCTCTCTCTACCTCTCTCCCTGTTCACACTCTGTTTCTCTCTCTCAAAAATAAACAAACATTAAGAAAATTTTCTTAAATAAAAGAAAATAAAGATATTTTTGATTCATTAATACCTGGCACAGAGTAGACACTCAGTAAATATATGCTGAATGAATGAATGAATGAATGAATGAATGAATGAAATGTGGAGAGGATAACCACTCCATGAATCTCTTTTAGGCATCTTTTGAAATGGAGGTAGTAATTGGTTCATATAGGGCTGTGCATACTTCTTAAATAAATTGTTCATTGAAGGTAGGTAACTCAGAATGTGAATATTTGAAATTCCTTTTATGGAAAAAAGTTTTCTACTTACTAACCATAGTTCTCGACTGGAGGAAATTCTGATTTGAGTTCACATCCACTTCTCAAAATTGTTGCAAGCTTTCATGGGGATTCAGGGAAAGATGTACCCATAAAAGCCACTTAATAAAGAAATTTCCCAATGAAATGCTCACTGGAGACCAAAGTCACCAAGATCTCATTAAAGTGTTATGCACACAATAATGCTTCTTCACTGCCTGGGTCACTTTGCTGCCAAGGTACATCATGAAGGGAAGGTGATAAATCTCATAGATTTTTCCTGTTTCACCCCCGGTTTCAAGTCAGAAAGATTGTCCTCCACCCAACGGGCTGAGAGGCAACAATGAAATGTTCAAAAGAAACTACAGTGGCTTGGCTCACATGGAGTCTTTCCGAGATGTGAACACTGAGGACCTTGAGTCCTTGGGATACTTTTGTTGCTAAAGAAACTGAATTCCTTTTAAGTGTGGTTGCATTGAAAAGAGGAACAATGTTGGGAAGCCATTGTTATGTCTTCCTAGAGCAAATGTGCACAGCTTTCAAGTTAAAACTGGACATTGAAAATCTAAAAGCTATCTCTGTGGACTTTTATATTAGAAGCTCTCTATAATATGTGGATCAGTAGGGTCCTTTGGAACCTACATTCATTGTGCCCACATGAAATAGGCCAGACCCCACTGGGAATCAAAAAAAGAGTAAACTGCTCATTCATTTGGTGGTACTGGGTGGGAATGGGGAGGGGGAAGATTAACTCTTTCAGGAGGTTGAGTATAGACACAGACGTAGGTATGAGATATGAGATGGGGAAGAGAAGAAGAGTTGTTTATAATATGTCAGCTATTCAGATATTTAATTCCTATAAAAAAGTGATACACTTGATATAATTTCTGAGTGCTTCCCTTCGAATGTAGATATGGATATAGTTTAATTTGTAAAAGCATTTCTTTTCCAATAACCTTGTGTACTTCAAAATTCTAAGTACCTGAAAGAAAATGGGGGAAAATTTGATTAAAAAAATGTTGTGATGGTAAGGTCCAAAATGATATAGTTTTATGAGATATATTCCTGATAGGTTTTTTTTTTGTTGTTTCTTTGTTTGTTTAGACATTCTGACATTAAAATACTTACTGGATAATTTTTTGTGTGACCTAAAAATGATTGCTGCCAAAATATGAAAACCTAAACCAAAACAAAACTGTTGTTTGTTGAACACTTAGGATAGGTCGGAAACCTTGTTCGATGATAAAGACTTTATTTCAGCGAATCTTCATAGCTATGAGAAACAATGATCTTCATCTTGCATAAGAAGAAACTGGCACTCAGGGAGTGTAAATTATTTTTCCAAAGTCTCACAGCTTCCAAAGGAAGGGAATCCACAAACTCAGCTGTTCTACTGACTTCTAAACCTATTGTCTTCAGTGTCTATGTACACACCCTCTACAATGAAAAAAATAATTTTATTTCCAGCCCATAGAATCTAACTCAGTTTATTTGTTCCCATTTTAATGAGGAAAATCACATAATAATAAAAATTAAAAGACATTCCTCATGCCAGTTGCTTAAAATAATTAAAGGACACTATGTTTACATAAAAATTTAGTCAAATATATTTTTGCATGATTGTAATCACTATGAATGTAGAATTTTGTAGTTTCCTTTTTTAATTTTATGTCATACACATTTGACATGATGTTGACAATTCAAAAAATATTTAAAAATATTTGTGTAACATTTCAATGAGTAGACACACCATAATGTTGGACATGTTAGTTATTTCTCATCTTTAGGTATTATGGTTAATATTGTAGTCAGCATCTTAATTGAAAGGGAAAAAAAGCTAAATGAATGGTTTTTCCAGAATAATTTCTGAGAATGGGATTACTGAGATAACTTTATTTCCATTTTTTTAATTTTATTTTTTTATTTTTTAAAATTTACAACCAAATTAGTTAGCATATAGTGCAACAATGATTTCAGGAGTAGATTCCTTAGTGCCCCTTACCATTTATCCCACCCCCCCTCCCATAGCCCTCAGTTTGTTCTCCATATTTATGAGTCTCTTCTGTTTTTCCCCCTCCCTATTTTTATGTTATTTTTGTTTCCCTTCCCTTATGTTCATCTGTTTTGTCTCTTAAAGTCCTCATATGAGTGAAGTCATATGATTTTTGTCTTTCTCTGACTAATTTCACTTAGCATAATACCCTCCAGTTCCATCCATGTAGTTGCAAATGGCAAGATTTCATTCTTTTTGGTTGCCGAGTAGTACTCCATTGTATATATATATCCACCACATATCCTTTATCCATTCATCCATCAATGGACATTTGGGCTCTTTCCATACTTAGGCTATTTTTGATAGTGTTGTTATAAACATGGGGGTGCATGTGTCCCTTCAAAACAGCACCCCTGTATCCCGTGGATAAATGCCTAGTAGTGCAATTGGTGAGACATAGTTTTTTGAGGAACCTGCATACTGTTTTCAGAGTGGCTGCACCAGCTTGCATTGCCACCAACAATGCAAAAGAGATCCTCTTTCTCCGCATCCTTGCCAACATCTGTTGTTGCCTGAGTTGTTAATGTAAGCCATTCTGACAGGTGTAAGGTGACATCTCCTTGTGGTTTTGATTTGTATTTCCCTGATGATGAGTGCTGTTGAGCATTTATTCATGTGTCAGTTGGCCATCTGGATGTCTTCCTTGGAGAAGTGTCTATTCATGTCTTTTGCCCATTTCTTCACTGGATTATTATTTTTTTGGATGTTGAATTTGATAAGTTCTTTGTAGATTTTGGGTACTAACACTTTATCTGATATGTCATTTGCAAAAATCTTCTCCCATTCTGTCGGTTGCCTTTTAGTTTTGCTGATTGTTTCCTTCCTATGCAGAAGTTTTTTATTTTGATGAGGTCCCAGTAGTTCATTTTTGCTTTTGTTTCCCTTGCCTCCAGAGACGTGTTGAATAAGAAGTTGCTGTGGCCAAGATCAAAGAGATTTTGCCTGCTTTCTCCTTGAGGATTTTGATGGCTTCCTGTCTTACACTGAGGTCTTTCATCCATTTTGAGTTTATTTTTGTGTATGGTGTAAGAAAGTGGTCCAGGTTCATTGTTTTGCATTTCGCTGTCCAGTTTTCCCAGCACCACTTGCTGAAGAGACTGTCTTTATTGCATTGGGTATTCTTTCCTGCTTTGTCAAAGATTAGTTGGCCATATGTTTATGGGTCCATTTCTGGGTTCTCTAGTCTGTTTCATTGATCTGAGTGTCTGTTCTTGTGCCAGTACCATACTGTCTTGATGATTACAGCTTTGTAGTATAGCTTGAAGTCTGGTATTGTGATGCCTCCTGCTTTGGTTTTCTTTTTCAAGATCACTTCAGTGATTTGGGGTCTTTTCTGGTTCCATACAAATTTTAGGATTATTTGTTCTAGCTCTGTGAAGAATGCTGGTGTTATTTTGATAGGGATTGCATTGAATATGCAGATTGCTTTGGGTAGTATTGACATTTTAACAATATTTGTTCTTCCTATCCAGGAGCATGGAATCTTTTTTCCATTTTTTTGTGTCTTCTACAATTTCTTCACATGATTTCTATAGTTTTCAGTGTATAGATTTTTCACCTCTTTGGTTAGATTTATTCCTAAGTATTTTATGGTTTTTTGTGCAACTGTAAATGGGATCAATTCCTTGATTTCTCTTTCTGTCCCTTCATTGTTGGTTATAGGAATGCAACCGATTTCTGTGCATTGGTTTTATATCCTGCCGCTTTGCTGAATTCATGGATCAATGCTAGCAGTTTTTTTGGTAGAATCTTTTGGGTTTTCTATATAGAGTATCATGTCATCTGTGAAGAGCGAAAGTTTGACCTCCTCCTGGCCATTTTGGATGCCTTTTATTTCTTTGTGTTGCAGAGGCTAAGACTTCCAATACTATGTTGAATAGCAGTGGTGAAAGTGGACATCCCTGTCTCATTCCTGACCTTAGGGTGAAGCTCTCAGTTTTTCCCCATTGAGGATGATATTAGCGTTGGGTCGTTCATATATGGCTTTTATGATCTTGAGGTATGCTCCTTCTATTCCTATTTTCTTGGGGGTTTTTATCAAGAAACATTGCTGTATTTTGTCAAATGCTTTCTCTGCATCTATTGAGAGGATCATATGGTTATTGTCCTTTCTTTTATTGATGTGATGAATCACGTTAATTGTTTTGCAGATATTGAACCAGCCCTGAATCTCAGGGATTTATACCTGACACCACTTGTTTATAGTGAATAATTTTTTTAATGTATTGTTGGATCCGGTTGGCTAATATCTTGTTGAGGATTTACATCCATGTTCATCAGGGAAATTGGTCTATAGTTCTCCTTTTTAGTGGGGTCTCTGTCTGGTTTTGGAATCAAGGTAATGCCTGCTTCATGGAAAGAGTTTGGAAGTTTTCCTTCCATTTCTATTTTTTGGTACAGCTTCAAGAGAATAGATGTTAACTCGTCCTTAAATGTTTGGTAGAATTCCCCTGGAAAGCCACCTGGCCCTGGACTCTTGTTTTTTGGGAGATTTTTGATTACTAATTCGATTTCCTTACTGGTTATGGGTCTGTTCAAATTTTTTTTCTTCCTGTTTCAGTTTTGGTAGTTTATATGTTTCTAGGAGTTTGTCCATTTCTTCCAGATTTCCCATTTTACTGGCATATAATTGCTCAGAATATTCTCTTATTATTGTTTTTATTTCTACTGTGTTCTTTGTGATCTCTCCTTTTTCATTCTGTTTTATTTATTTGGGTCCTTTCCTTTTTCTTTTTGATCTAACTGACTAGTGGTTTATCAATTTTGTTAATTCTTTCAAAGAACCAGCTTTTGGTTTCATTGATCTGTTTTTTTGGTTTCAGTAGCATTAATTTCTGCTCTAATCTTTATTATTTCCCATCTTCTGCTGGTTTTGGGTTTTATTTGCTGTTCTTTTTCTGGCTCCTTAAGGCGTAAGGTTAGGTGTTTCTGAGATCTTTCTCCCTTCTTTAGGAAGGCCTGGATTGCTATATACTTTCCTCTTATGACCGCATTTGCTGTGTCCCAGAGGTTTTAGGTTGTGGTGTTATCATTTTCTCTGACTCCCATATACTTTTTAATTTCCTCTTTAACTGCTTGGTTAGCCCATTCATTCTTTAGTAGGATGTTCTTCGGTCTCTAAGTATTTGTTACCTTTCCAAATTTTTCCTTGTTTCGAGTTTCATAGTGTTGTGGTCTGAAAATATGCATGGTATAATCTCAAACTTTTTTGTACTTACTTAGGGCTGATTTGTGTCCCAGTACATGGTCTACTCTGGAGAACGTTCCATGTGTACTGGAGACGAATGTGTGTTCTGCTGCTTTAGGATGAAATGTTCTGAATATATCTGTTAAGTCCATCTGTTCCTGTGTGTCATTCAAAGCCATTGTTTCCTTGTTGATTTTTTGATTAGATGATCTGTCCATTGCTGTGAGTGGGGTGTTGAAGTCTCTTACTATTATAGTATTACTATCAGTGAGTTTCTTTATGTTTATGATTAATTTATTTATATATTTGGGTGCTTTCAACATTTGGTGCGTAAATGTTTACAATTGTCATGTCTTCTTGGTGAATAGTTCCCTTGATTATGATATAATGCCCTTCTGCATCTCTTGATACAGTCTTCATTTTAAAGTCTAGATTGTCTGATGTAAGTATGGCTACTCTGGCTTTGTTTTGTTGACCATTAGCATGATAGATGGTTCTCCATCCCCTTATTTTCAATCTGAAGGTATCTTTAGGTCTAAAGTGGGTATCTTGTAAACAGCATATAGATGGATCTTGTTTTCTTATCCATTCTGTTACTCTACGTCTTTTGATTGGTGCATTGAGTACATTGACGTTCAGAGTGAGTACTGAAAGATATGAATTTATTGCCATTATGTTGCTTGTAGCATTGGAGTTTCTGGTGGTGTTCTCTGGTCCTTTCTAATCTTTGTTGCTTTGATATATATATATGTATATATATACGTATATATATACATACGTATATATATACATATACGTATATATATATATATGTATATATATATATATATGTATATGCATTTTTAATCTTTCTGGCTATTTTTTTACTTCTTTTATCTCTGCATAAAGGGATTCTAATCTATTTTCGACTCCAGCTAGTATTCTTATTATCGTGATTCTAAATTCTGGTTCAGACATCTTGCTTGTATCTGTGTTGGTTAAATCCCTGGCTGTCGTTTCTTTGTGCTCTTTCTTTCGGGGTGAATTCCTGCTGATCTATGGTTCAGGTTGTGCAGATCCTCCAGTCAGTTTTCTAGGTGTAGGATGATTTTGTGTTGGTCTGGCTATATTTCATGAATGTGAGACACAAAAACTTCCATGTTGTTCTGCCATCTTGGCTCCCTCTCCTAGTTACCTTTATTTCCATTGGTATGCATTTGATATATTGCTTTTCAAAATGGTAGACTCACATTGCAGTTGTGTCCCAAATTTCTTGATCTTACACATTTTACCACATCTTTACTATCTTTGGCAGTTGTGATTTTATTTTAAAAGTTCATCTGTGCAATAGCCATGAAATATAGCCTCATTATTTTAACTTACATTAACTTGATTATTTGTAAGATAGAACATTCTCCCACATATTCCTTGAGAATGCTAATTTTCTCTTTTTATCATTCAAATGAGTACTATTGCATAAATACATTATTTTCTCATTTCTCATATTCACAAAGAATATATGCATATATCTTAATCTAAGTAAATATATATTTTATATATCTGTAGATATATAAATATGTATGCATTTTTCACTTTACTTTGATAAACCCATTGCAGGACATTAACATATCAAATGATTCTTTTCTCTGAGAGGATATCAAAAGGTCTAGTGTTTTTATCATGTACTACTGAGAAATTTATTTTATTTATTTATTTTTAAACATTTTTTATGTTTTTTTTTTTTTTTGGAAGAGAGAGAGAGAGAGAGAGAGAGAGACAAGTGGGGGATGGGCAAAGAAAGGGAGACACAGAATCCCAAGCAGGCTCTAGGCTCTCTGAGCTGTCAACACAGGGCCTGATGCGGGGCTCAAACCCCCTGAATGCGAGATCACTGCCTGAACCGAAGTTGGATGCTCAATAGATGAGCCACCCAGGTGCCCCAAACTTTATTTATTTTAATGAGATAATCCATATTACCTTTACTTGACTCATAAGCTTCCAGTACGTCAATGAAATCGTCACTCCAGTCTAATTAAGGGATTGTCATAAGAATCCTATCATTTGTAGGCTGGTGACCCTGCTGGGTATGAAGGATGTGGCCAAGGGGATGACAGATGCAAGGTTTTGAGAGCCAATGGTGCCTGCACTCTGTGCCGTGTTTGGGACCCTGAGAGAGGGCACTTGGATCAAGCCCAAGATTTTAGTGTAGACTTTTAGCCCAGCACACAACATGAAAAATAAGCTCTGAGTGTCACATGTGGCAGCTGCCATCTAGAGACCCACTACTTAGTTGTAGGCAATTTTTGGTCTCATAAATTTTCATGGAACTGTGGCTATAGAAAGGACTTAAAACTATAAAACTTATCCTTGAAGTAAAAACAAGAGAGTCTGTCTACTTGTTTGAAGTGTTTCAGCCATAGAAGTGCATTTGGATGACTCCAGAGAGGGTAAAGGGCTTGCACCAAGACAGACAAAACTTGTTCTCACTTAATGCTTGGTAAGCACAATCATGTTGGGCCATATTTCAGAGGCTCTTTGACCTGCAAATGGGCAATAAAATGCCATGACATTGGGTGAAAAGTAATGAGAGCATGTGGCCCTCGTTCTACCTTTTTTCCTTCCTGGTTAAAACCTTCTTTTAAAAAAAAACACCTTCTTTGACATTAATCAGAAACAGGACACCTACTCAGCACTAGGCATTCCCTAAAGGTTAGAAGGTCTGAGAAGTGACATCATTTATTTAAAAACAATAAGTTCATTTATCTTATCATTCACTTACCAATCAGGGAGTGGATTGCAACATAGTACAACTGAAAATTTAAACTTCAGTGTTTTGACTTCTAAGTTCTCTGACAACTATTTAGCAGTGTCCCTGGGCTAGATGGATAGCATATCTGAGACTACGTTTCTTATTTCTGAAATGAGAGGCGGGACCAGATTACCAAGTTTTCTTCCGGCCGTCACATTTTGTGATTCTTTAGTAACATATGCATCAAGAATGTACTTCTGGCACAAGGCCCTCCTGGCTTAGGAGCAAAGTATGAAAGAAATGTAAGATATATCTCCTGTTGTGCCAGATTTTTTAATCTTGTGACCCTCCCACAATCATAACAGGCAAGTGATGATGCATGCACCCAAAAAAGCCGGGCATACAAGAGTAGTGTTTCGAGGTTGTCTTGACAATAGATGAGACAATACCCAGTGTGTGAAGGCTGGAGAGATAATATCATGGATTGGATGCTCTGCAGACCTGTATTCCCAGTTGGACTTACAGTACCTGCTTCCTGGGCTGTGTGGTTTAAGTATTTGGACTTCTAGGATTTAGTTTGCTAAAATCAGAAGGTAGTAATTTCCTAGCTTCATTTATTATTCTAAGAGTTAAGGGATAGTATGTGTAGCATATTGCTAGTTCCCTGATATGTTGCAGACACTTAAAAAATGGCAGACAGGATATGGAGAAGGGTGGAGATACAGGAAGAGGAGAAATGTGGGCAGTATAGACCAAGGCTTTGGGTCAGATCTTAAGAGTATTTGTTTTTTGTACTTTCAAATGAGTAAAGGAATTTGCCAAATGTGGCATACGTGTATATCATTTACATCATGTAGCTTCAAGTTTTAGTGGGTCGACCCCTCACCAAAGAGGAGGAATGTAAATCTCCATTACCATGATGCATGCTTTTAGTGTCTAGTGTACATTGAGAACTTATAGCAAGATGACCTGATTTAATCTGATGTCTTAGAAAGACGATTCTTCAAGGAGGTGACCTCTGAGCTGAAATCTGAAGGACACTAAACAGGAAATGATGAATTGAGGGGAGCCACACACATAAAGCCCTGACATGAGAAGGAGGATGGTACGTCTGATTAATAGAACTGGAGCAAGGAATAAGGTACAAGTGGTGGAGTCCAGTGGATGGAAATAAGAGTCCAGTGGATGGAAAATCACTAAGGGAAAACATCAAGGGTAAGGGTGGGGGGAATTGTTGCTAAACATATCTGACAGGATTCTTGCTTAAGGCAGTCCAGGTGATCAAATTTCAGCTGAGGGATGATGAAGGATGAGGAATTTGATCAGATACAGGGGTGGAGATGGAGTGGGGAATTCTCAATGAACTAAGTCTTAGCAAGACTCTTGCTACAATGAATATCACGGTCCAGGCTTAGAGGGCTTAGAGAAACCTGCCTAGAGTCTGGAAAAGGAGATATCTTTGTCAGATCTAATTGTAATTTATTTTCAATTAATATATGTGATTAGATAAGGAAAAACTGAATAACTTCTTTCTAAAAGTATATATTACTTTTGTACATCAAGTCATAACATCTTCTAAAATGATTTTTTCCTATTACTCACATACTATGCTAAGTTCAAAATAATCAACATCTATAAAGAAGTTTCATTAAAGTGTAGGTATTTTTTTATGTGTGCTAAACTTTTAAGGATAATGATGTCACCACATTTACAGGGCTTAAAATAGGTATTGTCTACAGGTATTCTTTCCTTTGATAGGTGTTGGGTTATGTATCATCCTTTCAACCAATACATATAATAAAACAGCCTTATGCATTATGGAACCCAGGATAGAGCAGTGAACAAAAGAAATATCTTTTGTTCTCTAATGGAGCACTTTCTTTTCTTCTTTAAATCACTACCAAAAGCCTTTAGTTCTGACTATAAAGTCCTGGATCTATCTTGGCAGACTCTACAATTTATATTTATATTTCCCTTCATAAGTTTATTCTTGCATTCATATGTGATCTTCATGACAATTCTCTATGAAGTAGGGGCAATAGAGGGTAATGATTAAGAACATGAGTTTTGTAGTCAGACCAACTGGGGTTGAAATCCTGGCTCTACTATTTACTAGCACTTTTTTGCTAAGTACATTACGTGGGTTGTTTTAAACTCAAAAATACTTCTAAGTGAGAGGTTGAGAAGTGTTGTTATTTCCATTTGTAGATGAGAAAATTGAAGCTCAGAGAGGTAAAGATGTTTTTCCAACGGCACACACCTAGCTCTAAAATGTAAGATGATGCTGCTTGCTGAAGGTTAGCAACTTTCTCTTCTATAATAATTAAAAATGTTTCATATTTTCCTGACTCTGAAATTCTATAAACCTCTTGAGGTGGACAAATCTCTGGGCCCCTAAATACTTTGCCTTATTAAAAACCAACAAAGTCTCCTGTTGAAAGAGTTGCCTGGCCAGGGAAAACATTTTTTCTTGTTTCTTAATGGAAAATCAAGCCTGCTGATTAAAACAGAGTAATAGTTTTGAAAGCTTCCTCTTGACAGAGCGTTTGCTTTCTCATTTCCTAATGAATTACTCCCCAAAGAAACTCATTATATTTCAGGGCACAAGACTCTCTGGAGACCTCCCTGCCTCCACCATTCACTTACTAAAATGTTCATCATTTAGAAACCTATAAGCCTTGCCACATTCAGAGTCCTCCAAATCCTTTGCTTATCAATAACTCTTTGTTCTAAGTTATGATCAAAAGCAGCTTTGCCCTCAGATAAATAGGAAAGGAAATCTTTTACAGATAAGGAACATTTTGCTGATGAGGTGAAAAGATGTGATTATTATATTACATTTTATTATTATAGTATATTATTGTTTTATTATTATTAATGTATTATAATTATAGCTTAGTTAAGAGTGTTAGATCATTGGGGTGTACACATAAAATAGTTTTATCATTTCCATTTTTTTTGTTTATTAATTTATTTTGAGAGAGGGAGAGAGAGCATGAGCAGGGTAGAGGCAGAGAGAGAGAGAGAGAGAGGGAGAGAGAGAATCTCAAGCAGGATCCACACTGTCAGTGCAGAGCTGAATGTGGGGCTCGAACTCACGAATCGTGAGATCATGACCTGAGCCAAAATCGAGAGTTGGACACTTAACTGACTGAGCCACTCACGTGCCCCAGTTTTATCCTTGCTAATAAGAATTCCCAGTAAGGCTTAATTGAACCTTTCCTTGCCCACAGGGGAGCAGGTGCCTTTTGTGATATCTAATTCTGTAACATTTTTTGTCTCTTTAGGTTATTAAAATAATTTCTTTCTGGTTCTTAAGATTCAGAACTTTTAATTATAATACTTCAAATCCATGTCTGAGAGAAAACTCTCCTATTCCTTTCCTGCTCTGTACCAGCTCCCCAACATGCTGTGGTACCTATACAACACTAGTAAGCTGGTGGGGTTGAGGTATAGGGGTCTGTTCTCATTTACATATCCCTCCCTTCACTATGGGGACCTCTTGGGCATTGGGGTGAGAACAAAGGGTGGCGAAAATATGTAAGTTTTTTTTTTTTTTTCCTGGACAGCTTGGGACTACTTTCTTGCCTTATTGATTCTGAGCTTGAGGTGGACTGCTGGTGGTTTTAAGAGCCCTCATACTGATGGAGGCTCAAGTCCAAGCAGCCCCACTGGACACTGAGGGCCCTTTGTGAGGCTCAGCCCTTGAGTCATGCTGATGGTGTCGTGCTGTTCTCCTAGGCTGTGCAATTTCCTTGTCCCACTTCTTCTAAAAGACTGGGTACTAATTTCATCTACCGAATGTGGCATCACCTGTGATATGTGCGGACACTGCTAGGATCCATTATCCACACCTGTCCATCCCACCGTGCCATTTCTCCCCAAAGCTCTTTGCCCTGACCTGGAAGCATTGGGCAGGTTAGTCCAACTGGTAGCCATCCCTTTGAGACTGAATAGAACGCTTCTCTGCTTTATCCTAACTTCTCATGGTGGCCATTGTTCTCTGGCACTTTTTGTCTTGCATCACTCCAGTCTCTGCCTCCATTGTCATGTGGCATTCTCCTCATCTCATTAAGGTCTTCTTTTAAGGACTTATTGGATTTTGGCCCAGTCTACTTCAGTATAATCTTATCACAGTTAACTAATCACATCTATAACTTTTATCTCCAAATAAGTTCACATTCTGAGGTACTCAGGGTCAGGAATTCAAAATATCTTTTTGGGGACATGATTAAACCCATAATACCATTCTTTCTAGACACTCCCAAATTTGACAAATGATTCCCTTGGCATTAAGAGTCAGAACTAGTCATATGATCTCTTTCTGCCCCAACTGGAATGTAAAGAAAAGAGGTAGGATTTCTTCATAAATATTGCAGTATTCAAAACAATAAACTTGTCTCCCCTTCCAGTCTTTTATTTTTTTAAATTTTTTAAATTTTTTATTTTTTTAAATATGAAATTTATTGTCAAATTGGTTTCCATACAACACCCAGTGCTCATCCCAAAAGGTGCCCTCCTCAATACCCATCACCCACCCTCCCCTCCCTCCCACCCCCCCCCCCCAACCCTCAGTTTGTTCTCAGTTTTTAAGAATCTCTTATGCTTTGGCTCTCTCCTTCTCTAACCTCTTTTTTTTTTCTTCCCCTCCCCTGTGGACTTCTGTTAAGTTTCTCAGGATCCACATAAGAGTAAAAGCATATGGTATCTGTCTTTCTCTGTATGGCTTATTTCACTTAACATAACACTCTCCAGTTCCATCCACGTAGCTACAAAGGGCCATATTTCATTCTTTCTCATTGCCACATAGTATTCCATTGTGTATATAAACCACAGTTTCTTTATCCATTCGTCAGTTGACCTTCCAGTCTTTTAAAAACCATCTTGAGGGGCGCCTGGGTGGCGCAGTCGGTTAAGCGTCCGACTTCAGCCAGGTCACGATCTCGCGGTCCGTGAGTTCGAGCCCCGCGTCGGGCTCTGGGCTGATGGCTCAGAGCCTGGAGCCTGTTTCCGATTCTGTGTCTCCCTCTCTCTCTGCCCCTCCTCCGTTCATGCTCTGTCTCTCTCTGTCCCAAAAATAAAAATAAAACGTTGAAAAAAAAATTTAAAAACCATCTTGAGGTAATGGGAGGGGATAACTAGGTCTTTTGAAATGTTGCTCCTCTGCAAGGCAGGAGGTGAAGTGGTTTGCCAGAGAGGTAGCAGGTCTGAACCTAGAATGTTTTAAACTTAATCACCTTTATCCTCACCTCTGGGCTTTTGTTGTCAGCTCAGGTAAACAACAAAAAAATTATATGTAGGGGCGCCTGGGTGGCGCAGTCGGTTAAGCGTCCGACATCAGCCAGGTCACGATCTCGCGGTCCGTGAGTTCGAGCCCCGCGTAGGGCTCTGGGCTGATGGCTCGGAGCCTGGAGCCTGCTTCCGATTCTGTGTCTCCCTCTCTCTCTGCCCCTCTCCCGTTCATGCTCTGTCTCTCTCTGTCCCAAAAATAAATAAACGTTGAAAAAAAAATTAAAAAAAAATTATATGTAGTATCTAGTATTTTATTATATGAATAATATTGATAATGATGATAATAATGATGTTCACAAATTTTTGTTGTGCACAGTTATGCCAGGTTCTGCCATAAACACTCATATTTAATTTTAAAAATTTAATGTTTTTATTTATTTTTGAGAGAGAGACAGAGAGATAGAGTATGAGCAGGTGAGGGGCAAAGAGAGAGGGGGACACAGAATCCAAAGCAGGCTCCAGGCTCTGAGCTGTCAGAACAGAGCCTGATGTAGGGCCAAAGCTCATGAACTGTGAGATCATGACCTGAGCCGAAGTCAGTTGCTTAACTGACTGAGCCACCCAGGCGCCCCTCTTTTTTAATTTTCTTAATTCTTAATTTTAAACTAATGTTAGTTTTACAAGCAATTTACAAAAATACAGAATTTTTGTATCTATCCTTCATCTCACTTCCCCTAATATTAATGTTATGTGATTTTAATACAATTATCAAGATCTAGAATTCAATCCTATATAACACTATTAACTAAATTATAAAATTTATTTATATTTTGCCAGTGTTTCCACTGGTGGCCTTTTTCTATTCCAGAGTCTTATCTAGGATCCCAAATTGCATTCAATTTTTATTTCTTCATAGCATCTTGTAGTCTTTAATATTCGTCAGTCTTTCCTTGGTTTTTACAGTCTAAACACTTTTGAGGAATGTTGATCAGTTACTTTGTCAAATGTCTTTCAGTCCGGGTTTGTCTGTTGTTTTCTCCTGATTGGACAAGCTACAGATATGCATTTTTGGCAAAGTATTCTACTGAAATGCTTCCATATCCTTCTCAGTGCAGGCTGTCATAGGATTCGTGATATTACATGTTATCGCTGAGATACTGTGCTGAGTCACTTCATGAAAGTTGTTTTGGCAGGCTTCTCCACTGTAAGGTAGTATCTTTTCTCTTTATGGCAAGAAATATCATGAGGGGGATACTTTGAGGCTATGCTAATCCGGTTTCTCTTCTAACTTGCACCTACAAATATTGGCATCCATCATGGACCTTGTCTGCAGCAATTGTTGCTGTAGGGTAATGGTTATTTTCTATCTCCCTCTTTCCTTTTACATTTATTAACTGGAATTCAACTGTAAGGAAGTGCTGCCTTTCTTCCCCATTTATTTAATTATTTATTAAGTCAGGATAGGTTCAGGAATTAATATATTTTTAAAAATTTTTAAACATTTATTTATTTTTGAGAGAGAGAGAGAGAAAGACAGAGAGAGTGCAAACAGGGGAGGGGCAGAGAGAGAGGGGGACACAGAATCTGAAGCAGGCTCCAGGCTCTGAGCTGTCAGCACACAGCCCAATGCAGGGCTTGAAATCAAGAAGAACCAGGTCATGACCTGAGCCGAACCCAGATGCCTAACCGACAGAGCCACCCAAGCGTGCCAGGAATCGATATTTTTAATGTCTGAGCTATAATTCAATATTGTCATTATTTATGTTGTTGTTCAAACCATTCCTGCTTTGATATCAATGCATTGCATATGTGATTTAGTAAATACACATGTATTTCCTAAGTATTTACATTGAGAGGGCCTAGAAAGAAGGTAATGCCAGAACCAAAGTGTATACATCTAGCTCCTAGTTCTTGGTTTCTCACCACTATTTCCCAATAGAAGGAATTCAGAATCTTTGGAGAAGTAGTAGATAAAAAGGCTAAGACAGAAATATGAGATAAGTCTGAATAGGAAGTGTTCAGAAAAGGTTGGGGCTTATTGAAAGAACACATGAACCTACCTGAAGGAGCTCCTAATGGCCACATGTAAGGCAGACTTAATCATCCCCTTTATACAGATGAGGAAAATGAGATACAGAACCATTAAGTAACTTTTTTGAGATCACACAATTAATAAGAATCAGAACAAAACACTAACACAGAAGAATTTTTGTTGTTGTTGTTTTTACCCCAAGGCCCATCCTCTTTACCAGCCTACAGAACTTTCTCTCCCAAGCAGACTTAGGTCAGTGCCAATTAGCCTTTATTTGGTGTATTGATAATTTTCCCCTCAGGGCAAAGAACGAGTTTCTGTCTCCCATCGACAAGGTTGAATTTTAAATTAATTGTACAGTTAGTTTTGTAGAGAATTCCAGTAAGTTCAATGCTAGTTTTGAAATGGAAATATTTATTGAATGACCAGATTTTTCATAAAATTAAAGCCATACTCCTGATCAGTGACTTCAGATTTGAAGGAGATTCTTTCTTTAGCTTTGACTTCATCTTCAAAATTATTTCCTGTAGCTGTGATAGTCAAGAACAGATTAGCATGATATAATATCTTCGATTTTCACTTTTTTTTAATTGCAGATTGTCTTGCTTTATACATTTTATTTTAAATCAGTATCAGTCTAATTCTATTGCCTGTTTCTCCTCTTCCTCCTCTTCCTCCTTCTTTATAATAAGGACTTTTTTTTTCTACCTTTAAAATCTAACAGTTTTAGTGGGTTATGTTTCAGAATTGATCGTTCTGAGTCATTTGTACCCAGCATCTGGGTAAATACTTTTTAATGAAAAGATACAGGTCTTGTTTTATTTTTGGAAAGTTTCCTTGGGCTATAGTTTTAAATATTGATTTTGTTTCATGTTTTTATTTTTGTCCTTATGTCATCAATCATATGTATTTTGACTTCCTTTGTCTTTTATTTCATCCACTTTCTCTCTATTTTTATATCTTCGTCTAATTTTTATTCTTGGTCAGTTGTCTGTTTTGCTTAAAATTTTTTAATTAAATATATTTTTAAAAAATTTTTAATGTTTATTTTTGAGAGAGAGAGAGAAAGAGCATGAGCAGGGGAGGGTCAGAAGAGGGAGACACAGAACCTGAAGCAGGCTTCAGGCTCTGAGCTGTCAGCACAGAGCCTGATGTGGGCCTCGAACCCATGGATCACGAGATCATGACCTGAGCTGAAATCAGATGCTCAACTGACTGAGCCATGCAGGCGCCCCTTTAATTAAATATTTGTCATTATTTAAATCAACTCTACTTTTTTCACAAGTTTTAGTTTACAGAGAAAGGGAAAACATTTAGTTTGCAGAGAAATGGAAAACACTGCACAGAAATCCCTTATAGTTCAATCCAGTTTTCTCCATTGTTAATATCTTACATTAGTATGGTATATTTATTATATAATCGTTATATATTATATAATTATTATATTATTGTATAATTAATGAACCAGTAATAACAGACACATTATTATTAACAAATATTCATATTTCATTCAGATTTCCTTAGTTTATGCCTTATATCGTTTTTCTGTTCCGGGACCCCAAACAAGAAAAACATATTACATTTAGTTGTCATGTCTCCTAGGCATCTCTGGGCTATGAGACTTTCTCATATTTTTATTGTTTTTGATAATGGTACTTTTGAGGGGTATGGGTCAGGTGTTTTGTAGAATGACACTCTATTGGAATTGGTCTGGTGTTTTTTTTCATGGGTGGCTGGGTTTGTCAGTTTGGGGGAGGAAGACCATAGATGCAAAAACGCCATTTTTTGAAATCATTTTAAGGCTACGTATAATCAACATGTTTTATCTCAGTTGATTTTGACCTTGAGCACTGAGATAATGTTTGTCAGATTTCTCTACCATGAAGCTATTCTCCCTCCCCCCCCCATTCTTACTGTAGTCTCTGGAAGGAAGTCACTGTGCTTCCCACACTGAAGTTTGGGATTTGATTCCAGTCCTGGAGGGTACAGTAAGTCCACAAATTATTTGGAATTCTAATGCACACATTTATCTCTTCCGTTTATTTAATTATTCCAGTATTTATCTATATCAGTATGGGCCCATATATATTTATTTTATACTATAGGTATAGTCCAGTGCTTCTTGATTTTTTATGTTGTTGCTCACATTTTTTTAGCTTTCGCCATTGGGAGCTCTTTCAGTTGGCTTCTGTGTGCCTTTGACATACCACCATTAAATTGGGGAGGATTTTTTTAAGCACTTAATTATGGACACCACAACATGCTCCAGACTCATCTTATGTATTTTTACCCCAGTCCTTGGATCAATCATTTCTCCAAGTAGCTCTGGTCCCTTTTATTGGAGAACAATATTAGGAGCCAACATCAGGGTGCTAGGTATCCTTGTTGTTACTGGAGTGTCATTTATTCTAGGCCATCTCAGCTGACAAAGGGAATATATATTTGTATATACACACATATTATCTGTAACCTATCTTCACTATATTAAGCTACATGTGAGTTCTTATTGATGTTTCCTGCTCTCATCAATTACATGTCTATCATTCCAGCAGGCTCCCCTGGCATATAAGTAAACTCTTATTCCAACTCTTATATTCAAGAAACCTGGGTTTTGCCATCTGCCATCCATTTACTTAATTGTTCAATTCAAGTATACATGCACAGAACTATGAATATTGCTAATCCATACCCCCATGGGAAACAACATTGCCAATTAGAACATAGTGCTTATGTTCAGTTACAGGCTTCCCTCACTTCCAGAGTTACTTTGGTCATCAACTTGCCCATCCTCTCCAAACACTGAGGTTGTTTCATATGTTTGTAATATGGTTAAATTATTTTGCACCATGCTGCATTTTATCCAGTGATCCCCAGGTGTCCTAATTTTTTTTTATTTAATTTATATGTTTTAAGTTTCCATCTTTGTGCTGCAGTTCTATGGGTTTTGACAAATGCATAATGTTACATATCTATTACAGTATCACACAGAATAGTTTCTCCATCATATAAATATACAGTGTGTTTGACCTATTAAATCTTCCTTCCTTCTCTTGGCCTTTGGGCAACTGTTAGAGGAGGTCATCAAGAGGACATGACCCCCAGTTGAACCACGAACTCACCCTCTCCCCTGTCCTTGGAATGTGTGTTCCACCTACCAATCCCACAGCTGGAGCTGTTAGAAGGATGTAGCCTTGAGAGAGTAAGGTGTTGAGACCAGATGGACTGAATATGTGCCTGAACCCAGCTGAGGTCTCTGTTTAAACTTTTAAGATTCTAGCAGGCAGCTGGGGAGACAGCAACAAGTGATCTTTTTTACTGTTTTCATAGTTTGGCATTTCTCAGAATATCATATAATTGGAATTAGAAAATAGGTAGCCTTTTCAGACGGACTTCCTTAGAAATGTCTATTTAAGTTCATCAATGTCTTTTATAGCTTGATAGCTCATTTCTTTTTATCAATAAATATTATTACATTATATGGGTGTACCAGTTTATTAATTCATTCCCTTATTGCAAGATATCTTGGTTGCTTCCAGCTTAGGCAATTATGAATAGTTATTCCAAATATTTACATGCAGGTTTTTGTATAAACATAAGTTTTAAAAGTTGGGTAAATAACCTAGGAGTAAGATTGCTGGACGATATGGTAAGACTCTATTTAGCTTTGTAATAAGTAGCCAAATGAACTAGCTGTGCCATTTTGTATTCCCACCAGCAATGGATGAGTTTCTATTGCTCCTTATCTTTTCCAGAGTTGGTATTGTCAGTTGTCTGAATTTTAGCCACTTTAATGGGTGTTTAATGGTATGTAAATATTATTTTAATTTGTAATTCTCTAATGACAAATGAGGTTGAGCATCTTTTGATGTACCTATTTGCTACCTGTATATCTCCTTTGGTGAGACATCTGTTCAGATAATTGCCTATGTTTTTAATAAACTTCAATTTCAGAGTAGTTTTAGGTGCATAGAAAAATTAGACAGAAAGTGTGGAGGGTTCCTATAGATGCCCTATCCTTCCCACCAGTTTCTCCTATTTTTAACATGTTGCATTATTGTGGAACAATGGTTTCAACTGATGAACCGATATTGATACATTATTATTAACTACAGTCCATAGATTATATTAGAGTTCTTTCTGTGTTATACAGTTCTGTGAGTTTTGATAAATGCATGATGTCATGTATCTACCATTATAACATGTAGAATGGTTTCATTACTATAAATATTCCTAAATATCCACCTATAATTCTTCCTCTCTGCTCCCTGAAAAACAAGTAACCACTTATATTTTTACCGTTTTGCATATTTTACATAGTTTTATGTATTTTACAAATATATTTTTACATAGTTTTGCATCTTCCAGAATTTCATGTTGTTGGAATCATGCATTATATGGCCTTTTCAGGTTGGCTCCTTCCTTTTTTTTTTTTTTTTCTTTTTTTTTTTGAGGGAATAGCTGAATTTATTTATTTATTTATTTATTTATTTATTTATTTATTATTTATTTACTTATTATTTTTTAAATTTTATTTTATTTTTAAATATATGAAGTTTATTGTCAAATTGGTTTCCATACAACACGCAGTGCTCATCCCAAAAGGTGCCCTCCTCAGTACCCATCACCTACCCTCCCCTCCCTCCCACCCCCCATCAACCCTCAGTTTGTTCTCAGTTTTTAAGAGTCTCTTATGCTTTGGCTCTCTCCCTCTTTAACCTCTTTTTTTTTCTTCCCCTCCCCCGTGGGTTCCTGTTAAGTTTCTCAGGATCCACATAAGAGTGAACACATATGGTATCTGTCTTTCTCTGTATGGCTTATTTCACTTAGCATAACACTCTCCACTTCCATCCATGTTGCTACAAAGGCAGATTGTCTCCTTTCACTTAGCAGTATGTGTTTAAGGCTCCCCTCCGTGTACTTTTGTGACTTGATAGTTCATTTGTTTTTACTGCTGAAAAATATTTCATTTTATGGATACCGATTGAGGGGCATCTTGAATTCTTACAGAAATTGGCAATTTTGAATAAAACTGCTGTAAATATTCTTACTAAGGTTTTTGTGAGGACATAAGCTTTTCACTCCTTTGGGTAAATACCTGACTGTGATGGTTGAATTGTATAGTAAGTCTAGCTTTGTATGTTCAGCTTTGGAAGAAACTGCCAGACTTTCTCCCCAAGTGGCTCTAGCATTTTGCATTCCAACCAGCAATGGATGAAAGTTCCTGCTGCCCCACATCCTCTACCAGCACTTGGTGCTAGTGTATTTCCAAATTAAAGTTCTGCCCTCCAATTTCCAAATGTTTGTGTGACGATCTTTATTGCATTTTTTGAGTATAATATAGTTTTCTCAGCATCAAGTGGCCTTTTGGGGGAGGAAGGGAGACATTTCACCAACTGGAATGCTTTGATTCATCTTTCCTGTTTCTATTTCTGTAGCTTTATGTGGGTATGGTCAGATTATTTTGCTGTTTCTATTTATTTTTTAAACGTTGTTCCTAGTTTGGGAATTCTGTGTCTTCTCTTTTGTCCTCTCCTCTGCTACTTCTTCTATGAATGGGGCTGGTGTGATAGTTGGAAGGAGGGGTTGATCAGCTTTCGTTTTCTGTTGTTTGTACAATCCTTAATTCCACCCCCTCCACTTTGTTCCTTATTTCCTCTCACAACCTCATTGCTAAACAAGAGTACTCATCTTCTATATATCTGAACATCACCCCAAAGCAGTACTTCTACATGGTCACCACTACCTGCTAAGCTCCTTCACTGTAGCCAGTGCTGTGAACCCCCAAGTTCTAACTTATGTTCACGATATTGGCATTTCATATTGAACTTTCACTTTCTCAGGTGATTTTGTGCTTTTTGTGTGTCCTTCACCCTCTTATTTTCTTCATTAAATCCCTAAAGCCTCTTGTATTCTGTTCTCTACATCTACAGGCTTACATTAAAGGGGAGAAGCTCGTCTGGAAGTTTTAAATCTACTTACACTTAATTTAAAGGTGGTGCTACTTCTTATCTTCTGGTTCTGGTAAACGCATATTATTTTCATTGCTGTTATGAGTTTTACAGGAGGTTGTTGGGAAGATTGGAAATCTGGCAGTTCCTATTGTCTTCAAACCACTAGTTTTGAATTAAAAGTAGAAATTTCAAAACTTCAGAAATGATTTGTCCTGGATTCAGCTCTGTGAGAAGGTAATATCCTTAGCTTTCAAAGACTGAGGCTGTGAGCTCCATATTGCCGTACAACAGATGGAAAAGTGAAACATTTGAGATAAGAAAAAAATAGATAGGTGAATGGATGGGTAAAGAGAAGCATTTGGATAGATAGACATACATTGTGAATATATGTATTAGAGGCAGAGGGATGGTGGAGAACTTTTCCTGCTTTGTGAAGGATTACTTGGTCCCATCTATTAACCATAGAGTAGGGGGTTTAAAGAGGAGAAAATTTCCTGTCAAAGAGAAACTGATTCATGGTGTCTGTCTGTCTGCATGTTGCAGCAAGCCAAATATGATTGGCAACTATTTCCAACAAAAGGAAAACAATTAGCAGAAAGTCTAAGAAAGAAGTTATTTTCTTAGGAAAAGAAAAACATTTTAGAGCATTTGTCCCTCTATGTGTGGTATGTCGTAAGTAAGGGGGTAAAGGTCTTAGCTCTGACCTGTGCCCTAGCTCTGGAGGACATTCATACCTTGTCTAAAAGTTTCTGGGCAACTAGATTGGTAGACTTCCCTGGCATTGCTGGTGATTGGCGATAAGTGCATCAGGGGTGGGTGGGGAGAGCCAGAGAGAGGGAAAGAGAAGTATAAATAAGGCAAAAGGCGGGGCGCCTGGGTGGCTCAGTTGGTTAAGCACTGGACTTCAGCTCAGGTCATGATCTCACAGTTCCTGGGTTTGAGCCCCGCATTGGGCTCTGTGTTGACAGCTCAGAGCCTGGAGCCTGCTTTGGATTCTGTGTCTCCCTCTTTCTGCCCCTCCCCTACTCTCACTCTGTCTGTCTGTCTCTCTCTCTCAAAAATAAATAAACATTAAAAAATTAAAAAAAAATAAGGCAAAAGGAACTGGGACAGTCTGCATTTCCACTACTTGTCAAAGACACAGGAATTTTCCCTGAATGGAAAGGACACTGTGAAAGGCAGCAGAGCTGAAGGCACCTCGTGAGTCCCCTAAATGAGCACCCATACCAGAACAGGAGAATTTAGGCAAAAAATGGAGCAGACCCTCTGTGGCATGGAGAGAAAGAGGAATCATTTCTTTGTTGGTCACCAAAGTTAGGGATCTACTCTAAGAGAAGCTTCCATGAACCCCTAAATAGTCCAAATATGTGTTCCCAAAGATTCCAGCATTTTTTTTTGCCAGCAGCTTAGAGAGTCAGAAGGCAGCTAATGCTAGATGAGGAATTTGGGTGGGGAGGATGGAGAAGCAAACAATAAATTTGTCAACTTGTCTGGGTTGTTAATCTCAAGAGCAGACATTGTTTCCACAGGACAAGGGAAAGAGTTCAGGGCCCATCTCTCCATTTGCCATCTCTGTAACATGCACACACACACACACACACACACACACAGAGGCACACATGCACACATGCATGCACACACACTTCTGCAGGTAAGTCTTTGGAAAGTTCTGGTAGTAGACAATTGGAGTATAAAAGGTAACAAGGATATGCAAGGTTGACTACCCAAAATAAAACCATTTTAAACAAGAAGGGAAGAGTTGGAATTGATAATTATCTGAAGAGACCAATGTCCGGTCAGTGCTTTTCTTTCCCACTCTCTTCCCATGTAGTTTGTAGACAACAGAGGCAAAAAAAGGAGTTAATACCTATTATTAATAGATAAATAAAGTTCCTTGTTATTAAACCTAAAATCCTGCCACTGAAAATTCATTTCCTTTAGATCGTAAAATTGACCAAAACTGTCCTGTGTACCCTCCCATGTTTGTTGAGAAGGATGAAGACAATTGATGTGATTACCATCGTAAGCTGTAAAACACCGGTATCACTATCAAATAATAATAATAGAAATAAATTATAGTGTGTAATTATCAACTAAACCCTGATGTCTGTGTTAAGAGATGTCTTATATAGATTTCTACAAGACATTTTCCTTTCTGTTTTAGCTACTTGGTTTCTAACCCCTCTGACAAATGTGGAACTAATGTGGAGGTCTTAGAGCCAGAGGATGAGGAGAAAAAATAAATTTGATTAAGACTGGATTATAGGTTGAAGAACATTTCAAAGCATATATGTGACACGAGTAACAAAGAAACCCTACGGCCGTTGGAAAAACAAAACAAAACAACTGATATCTTTCCATTTTAATCCAACAAGAAACAAATCCTTTATTATCTGATCCCTATGGCTATGATCCTTCCTGAAACCAGTTTGCCTACCTATGTTGGGTATATTTGAGGGGTCCTTAAACTTCTTTGCACTAAATTTTGGGTTTTTTTTTGAATACTTAGTGTGTGCTAGGCACTATTTTAAGAATTTCTTGTGTGTCATATTATTTTAATACCTACAGTGAGTAGGTACAACTTTTTTTAACTTTAGGGAAAAGAAACTGAGGCACAGAGGGATTAACTAACTTGTTTGTCACGGCTAATAAGTAGTACATGTAAGATTTAAAGTCAAGAAGAAGTCTGACTCCAGGCAATGCTCAATTACTGACTTAAACTGCTAATTTTGGGGGTCCACTTTCCTGTTTCTGCGAGAGGCATTTGCAAACCATCATATTTAGGTGATAATCCAATTGCCTCTAAAATGAAAATTTGTTTTTGTTCTTGCTTACCTGTTTACCCACATACATACTCACTCACTCACTTAAGCATTACCAAGTTCTTTTGATTTTAAAAATGACTAGGTCTTTTGTTGCTTTAATCCTTCTGTGCTTAGTGAATTATGTGTGTTATAACCCTGGGTTTATTTTATCTTTAGAAATTACACAACTAAGGGTGCCTGGGTGGCTCAGTCGGTTAAGCATCCGACTTCGGCTCAGGTCATGATCTCATGGTTTGTGAGTTTGAGCCCCGCATCGGGCTCTGTGCTGACAGCTGAGAGCCTGGGGCCTGATTCGGATTCTGTGTCTCATTCTCTCTCTGCCCCTTCCCCACTTGTGCTCTGTCTGTCTCTGTCTCTCAAAAATAAATAAAAATGCAAAAAAAAATTTTTTTAATTACACAACTAAAAGACTCTGATTGTGATCCATCTGAGAGCACTGTAAAGTAGAATTAGTCCATGCAAGGCCACCATTTACTAGCTCTGTGTGTCCTTGGTTTTGTGCAAACTTTCTAAGCTACA
Source organism: Lynx rufus (assembly GCF_022079265.1). Classification (NCBI taxonomy): domain Eukaryota; kingdom Metazoa; phylum Chordata; class Mammalia; order Carnivora; family Felidae; genus Lynx; species Lynx rufus. The sequence goes on along the minus strand of NW_025814897.1, from coordinate 95,215,033 downwards.
ATTTCCTTTTCCTTAAGGAAAGAGAATTCTACCCACTTCACAGGTGTTTATGAAGGTTATATAAGATGCTCTATATAAATTCTAAAGACTTTTACAAATGGATGGTTCATCTGATAACTAATTTGTCTTCTATTCTCTGTATCATCTCTTCATTTCTCCTTGAAAAATGAAACTTCCCTTGATCTCTCATACCCTGTCAATACTCTAGAGTTTAAGTAGATAACCTAAGTTTCTCACATAGTAACTTCATCAGAGAAGTAAGAAATATGTATTTGAAAGTGGAGAAAAATGAGGCCAACGTGTCACACAGGGGAATTGGAACCAGAAGCAGTTCTAACTCATAGTTTAGACTATGAGTTCATTTTCTTTAGATTATAATGTTCTCTTTTTCTCATCTCTGCTTTTTCTTTCATTTCATCATACTGTATTTTCATCTCTTTTCAGATCTAGAGAAGGAAAAAAATGAAAACAAAAATTAATTCAGATCTCCATTGAGCAAGATCTTTTTTCATCAGTTTTCAGGGTTCCAACTTCTATGTTTATAGAGGAAGTATAAATTGGTAAGAATTTAAATTTGAGTACGACTTCATTGTTATGTGTCTTTACATGCTTCGCTATATATGTTTTAGAACACTCATTACATTCACTATTCAGTAGAACTCTCAATAATTTGTTTTAAGATGCAGAAAGTAGATGGATTCATTCCCATTTTATAGATAAGGATATGGAAGCTCAAGGAAATTGGACAGGATACACTGCTGGCTGAAGTTTCACAGCTGGTTCAAGGAAAAGACAAGTGAGAAGAGAAGGATCCTTAAAGATAAATCAGAATTCAACTCCTTTTCACCTCAAGTATTACTATTTACTGCTTGATCAAAACTATTCAATTAAGAGTATCTAGTCTTTGACCAGGGAATTTGTAATACATGACCCCAACTGATTGTTGCACTGATGTACATAGCACTCAAATGGCCAGTGATTTCTGGCCCTGGCTAGGATTTTGAGGTCAATTTGAGATGATCCTCTAAAAAAGAAAAAGAAAAAGAAAAAAGAGTGGGAGAGAGCCAAAGCATAAGAGACTCTTAAAAACTGAGAACAAACTGAGGGTTGATGGGGGAGGGTGGGTGATGGGTATTGAGGAGGACACCTTTTGGGATGAGCACTGGGTGTTGTATGGAAACCAATTTGACAATAAATTTCATATATTGAAAAAAAAAAGGATGATCCTCTATCTGGTAAGCGGTAGGTGTGGGCTCCATGAAACTGCTGGAAATACCCTGGGAAGAAGAGAATTCTGTAGACAGGAAGTGATTTTGAGTATGTGATAGATAATCATCACACTCACATACATTTGAGCTTGTACATACATTATTTGGTAATTAGCATATCTAATTGCTTTCTGACATTAGGAATTAGTTGCCTGTTTGCTTTGCTTTTCTGCTTATTGCCATTACCAAATGTGTCAGTAGGGTCCACTGGTCCCCAAAGAGCTATGCCTGTGGTCTGGGTCTCCTTTAACTCACAAAGGGCTCATCATCTAAGAGAGATGATTTCAGAATTTGCGAATCATCTGTGACCTGTGAAATACTTGAAGAGAGAGCACATTCCATTTTGGTAATTTCCAGGGAGATTATAAATCATGGTGATTATAGTGCATGGTAATAGAAAATAATTAGAGTTTATGCTTAATGAATATGTATGCTGTGTTCCTATTACATAATCCTAAAAATGATCATCATTACATGGCAACAATTCATACTTTTTTTGCTGGTGTATACAAACAATGTTCTAGCCCCAAATGGTGATGAGCCACAAAATAAGGTACTATGGGATGGACTAGGGTCAGTAACAAAGAACTTCAGGAGGAGTGATGAATCTTAAATACTTCTGATAGGATAATGTAGTGATTGAGGTGTTGGAATATTTCCAGGGGAAGTTGCTTGATTGGTCTTCAAGCAATCCGATAGGCAGGTAGTACCTTAGAAGTAGAAGTCTTATGGAATAGGAGAAGCTTCTGCAAGTGTGAATGATTAATTTATGTGGCAACGTGGGTGGCCCATGGGATGCCCATATATCTGGTTAAACATTATTTCTGGGTATGTCTGTGTGGGTGTTTCTAAAAGAGATTAGCATTTGAATTGGTGGGCTGGGTAGAGCAGATTGTCCTCACCAGTGTGGGTGAGCATCATCCAACCCATTGAGGGCCTCAACAGAACACAAAGGCAGAGGAAGGTTGAAGTTGCGTTTGCCTGTCTCCTTGAGCTAAAACATCAGTCTTCTTTCTTCAGGGACCCTGGTTCCCAGGATTTCAGATTATGACTGGAATCGATACAATTGGCTCATCAACTCTCAGGCCTTTGAACTACACCATCAGCTTTCCTGGGTCTCCAGCTTTGCAGATGATAGCAGATCATGGGACTTCTCAGACTCTGTAATCATGTGAGCCAATACCTTATAATAAATCTCTTTCAAGATATGATTGATAGATAGATAGATAGAGATGCATAGATCTAAGGAATTAGATAGGAGATTATCTATCTATATCTTATACTGGTTCTGTTTCTCTGGAAACCCTGGATAAGGCACTAATATGCCAAGGTTCCTCAGCTTTGCACATCCAGAAACTTGAACTTGAACTCAGTAGAGCTGAGTTGGGTTAATCTAGGAAGACTAGATCATGCTAAATAAGTTCACAGTAGACTCAAGAATGTATACCAAAATGAGGTTGATTAGTTAATTTTTTGGATAAATAAGACATGGTCACCTTGTTGTAAAGTAATAATCAGAGGCTAGCTTGATGAGTATAGATTCATAATAAAAATTAGTCATAAGACTGGATAATTTAATGTTATTATTGTGATATACTGTCCCTGAGGAATAGGATATTACTTTAGAACCCTTCCTTTTGATCAGAATTTGAGTCCATATTTGTAAAACATGGATAAGAATTTATTTTTAAATGTGGGACATTTTATATATACTCAACACCTTTGGTTTGGTTAGTGTCAAGTCTTGATTTGGTCTGGGAATTTTTCTTTCCATTTAAGGTAATTGGGTATTACTACTGTGATGCACCTTGGGTTGATTTTATAGTTTCCCTCTGAGAAGTTACACTTCTTTTCTCTTAAAAAATACTTTAGTAACATCTCATTTTTCCTCATTGCAACACCCAGAAATCTTTAGGAACAGTTGGAATCAACAGAGGTAGATGGAAAAGTTGAGAATATAACCATTATAATGTAAGTCCCTAAGAAGCTTGATGGCATAAATGAGGACTTATAGGTAATAACGAACCATGAGGGTAAAGAGTTTAAGAAGACCAGTGTGGTCTGAACACATTAAAATATAGTCAAGAGTTATGAGATCACTTGGATGGATGCTGGGGAAAGATACATTGGAGGTAGACAGTTGTAATAGTAAGGTAAAATTCAATCTGCAAAGTAAAAGTGTTATAGGCCCTTCATAGGGAGGAATGAGGCACTCTGAGGTCAGTCATGGAATGAACATTCACTGATTGAGAACCACTCTGTCTTTTAGCCCTCTTCTGTTTCCTGGGGACACAGAACTGAATGGCATAAGGAAGCTTCCTGCTATACAGTGTAGAGGAGGAGGCAGACATTAAGCGACTATTTAAAAAATCTGTTAAAGAGTCATCAGTGGCAAAGTGCTACAAAATAAAAGTTTAGAATTCCATGGCAGGCTATCACAGTGGAATTAAACAGAGTCTGGGCCACAGAGGGGGAGGGTGTCTGGGTTCTGAAGTGACTTTCTGGAATAATAGAATAATAGATTCATTTACTTATAATTATGAATCTGCAATTACCAGCAGGGGGTTAGAATACCTAAAAAGTGAGGTGAGATATTGTTACGTACTGTGTTACTTACTATGGGCTCAGAGGATCTGAGAATCTTCCGTTCATTTTCATTTTTTAATATTAGTAGCATAAGCCAGTGTCCTTGAGCAAATGTTTGAGACTCAGTGAATGTTCTGAGATGTCTAGGTGATAATTGGCCTCCCTGGGATTCCAAGCTATATCTAACTTGAGTGCATTTACTTAGTGACCCTATGCATATGACAAATTCCAGATGTCTATTTATAAGTGTAGGTGTGTGTCCTAGACGGGAATGTGGAAGATTGAACATTAATAAACTATACTTGGAAATGGAGTAAAATTGAGGGAGAACACATAGTAGGTTGTGCTTGGTCCTCATTCATTCATTCTGCAAATTGTCATCTGTGCCAAAACGTGCAGCCAAGGTTGCAGTGAGATTCCAGAGAGCACAGTGTTAATAAACTATTTTCTCTCTCTTCTCCTGGGTTTGAAATGTCACCAGAGTCCTGAGATGCAATAGAGGATTTTAATGTACACTCAGGTGTATGATTCTTTCTATTATCATTCTGATTATTATTATCATTATTCACATCCTATTAGCTTTTCACCTCGAGCTAATGTGACATTTCAGTGCTATGGAAAATCAATGAGGCAAAAATTTCTCATGCTACCACAAACAATTACTGTGGATTTAAGTACAAAGACTAAATACCACATGGACAATATGGATAAAGAGATTAAAATGCACACACATACATGCCATCCATTATTGAGAATCTTTTAAGTGTTTTTCAAAATTAGTGTTTTCTACTGGGAAGAAAAGATTCCCTTATTGAATGACTATAGCCTGAACTGAAACTTGCTTTCAGCATAATTAGCTATGTCCTCACTTCTGATAATGATACCAAACTTCGGGTTTAATTAGACTCTAATTGCTGTTTTAAATTGTCTCCTGCCTCACACTTTGCTTTCTTGCCATCTCATTCTGTTTTCTTTTTAATTTTTTTTTCCATTTTCTATTTTTGTTCCTGTATTGACACCACAATACTTAACAAGTTAGTCACAAAACTTCTATCAAAGAGGCTGGTCCTACCAAGAATACATGATGTTTTCCAAGAAGCTTCTCGAACAATGATTTTATGTGACAAAGAGTGGCTGTTTGTCAAGCACATTTTCAGTTTCTTCTGGGAAACAAGTAGCTCATGTTTCCTTACACGTAGGAATGGCCATATGACCAAGTCCTGGCCAATGGAATGTGTGTAGAAGTGATCCTAGTTCATCAGATCTTTCACAGGATCCTCCACTTTCTTTCTTCTCTGGTCTCCTGGCTGGATGTTGATGTCCAAGTGACTATGGAGGTCACATAGGCTTCAAGCCCTGCTATCCTGGGTCTGTCTCCTTCACCCCTACCTACTGGTTCTCATTATGTAAGTGAGAAATAATCTTTCAGTGAGTTAAGCTGCAGAGATTCACCAAATACCTGTTTTAGCAGCTAGCATTACCTGACTTAAAACATTTGGTAATGTCTCTCATGAACCATTGGCTAATGTTTTGCTTTACTCCTCTATCAGACAGGGTTTTCCAGAGAAACAGACCCTTCAAAAGAGATTTATTTCAAGGACTTGGCTTATTTAATTGTGAGAGCTGGAAAGACTTAAGCCCTGAAATCTGGAGACTCAGGCAGGAGATGATGCTTCAGTCTTGAGGCAGAATTTCTCCTCCTCCTCCTCCCCCTCCTCCTCCTCCTCCTTCTTCTTCTCTTCTTCATGAAAACCTCAGTTTTGCTGTTAATCCCTTTCCACTGATTGGATGAGGCCTTCCCATGCAATTAAGATAACCTCCTTTACTTTAAGTCAACTGATTGTAGATGTGGTTAACATGCTTTTACAGCAACACCCAGATTACTGTTTATAACTCTGGCCAGGAGGACATATTAAACTAGGGGAAGGAAACGCTCTTTGCTTAAATCTAGATGTTTAAACTCTTAGAAATTATATGAGCTTCCTATTAATGTAATAGAAATGCCTAAATAGAAAACTTTATTGCAAGTACAAAGTTTTTCTATTAGCAAAGGCAGATACATACTAGGAGTCACTAAATACAATCGACAGTGGCCAGCCTGACACATACTTGTGTGAATAAAGCTGAGCCTAAGAATAGGAATGGTGTAGCATATAAAAGATTAGAGTAGATCATTGAATTCAAAGGTTTACAGCATTGTGTGTGGGAAAAACAAAACCATCTGTGGGTTGGTTACAATATTTTCTAACCTCTAAATAACATTTTTTCCAAAAAAATATTGTAACTGTTTGTATTGAGTGATTCCACTGGGGTTGGTGATTCAGGAGATCCACAGCAGTTTTGACCTGGAGACATGGAAAATCCGGAGAAGTAGGAGACAGAATCTACTCCACACAAATGTAATCCAGATGGGGATACGTGCAGTGTGAGCTGGTGGATGAGGGGACCTGTATGAAATTTCCATTGTCTTGGTCTTATAAGACAATGATTTCAAATCAGGTGAACAAACCAACAAACACCGTTTGACTAGACAGTCATGGAATGAGAGACAGCATAGCTTTCAAGTGCCTGCCTGGTCCCTTACTACTTTTGTAACTTTGAACAAAAACATTTCAGCCTCAGTTAAAAGGATTGTGTACAACGATCTCCGGAGTACCTTTCAGCTGTAACATCTGTTAATTCTCTGATGTGTCTCCTCTGGGGAGAGGTATGTGGTTCTTCTCACTTCCTGGTTGTAGCAAAGTAATGAAAAGTCATTTAGGACTTACCCACCCTTAAAAAATATCAACCGGGAATAGTAATAGCACCTACTAATATTTACCAAGTGCACCTAGGTGCCTGGCACTTTATATGCAACATCATGTAATCATCACAATATTCCAATAAGGTGTGGAAGATTAAAGCCAAGATGCAACAGGTTAATTAATCGCTGAGGTCACACAGCTGAAAAGTGGCAGTGCACGCGTTCACTCCCAGGCTTCACAATGCCAGGAGTCTTAACCACGATGCTGCACCATCCCAGGTAGTCCTCTCAGCCTTTATCCTGATTCTGTGCCAGATGTGTCCAAAGCACTGCTGCCTGCATTTCTTTCTATTCATCTCATCTCCCTTCTCAGCAAGCAGTGTCCACACCTGCTCCTTATTGTGTTCGCTTGTCTATTTCCCTCCCCATACCCTTGCATAAGTCCCATCTGCCTTTGCCTCCAGTTAATAATGACAGCTAGGATGCTTCCTGCTTGCAAATAGCTTTTCACTTTGGCCATTTCCCAGCTGGTCGATGTGAAGCTTGTAGTTTGTAAAAGCAGCAAAGGGGCAGCTCATGGGTGGAAGCTAGAGAACAGGCTGCCATCCATTCTCCCCTTTCCTTGAAACATGTTTGCAATTGGCTACACAATTTAGAGAAAAAGAGAAAAGTTGAAATGAAACAGTAAAATAGAAAAGCAGAGAGATTGCTTCTGAAAGGTGGTTAAATTGCCTGGGTCAGTGTCCCCTCTGAAAAAGCTAATGGCATCTTCCCTGAAAAAGGCTCTTCCCTCTCTTGCAATAAGAAAAGCTCTTTCAGGACCATAAACAACCCTCTTCTGCCCAGGGTCACGCCCCCACCCCATGCATTCTTCATTTATTGTCAGATGTCCCCCTTCCCCCAACCAGGGATCATATAGCTATGTGCTACACTGATGGAGCGATGCCTTCATCTGTTTTCTGTTATCAAATGCTTTTACAAATGGACTCTTCGGGCTAGTTCCTTATGCCTAAGATCTCCGTTCTGGAACTCCAGTGCTTACCACATGACAAACTCTTGTCTCAGAGGCTCACTGTGAATTCCAAGTATAAAAGGTTACTAATAAAACCCATATATCTAGATATTGCAAGTCTGCATGGTAATTCTTTTTTCTCCAATTCATAATTGTCTACACCTGTATCTCAACTGATTGTGAGGCATAAAATATATTTACCATGTCTGAGAATTTGGGAGAGTGTCTAAATATTGCAAAACTCTGTCCTGATTTTCACGATTCTGAATGTCAGCTCAGCCACCATAGGGCTTGCGCGTTTCTGTCTCCACAGTCGAATGTGTGTGCCTCTTGTCTTTGCACATAGATTAGTTTTCTGTTGTTGCTAGAACAAAGTACCCCGGGTTCATGGCATAAAACAGCACATGTTTATTATAGTTCTGTAGGTCAGAAGTCAAGTACAAATCTGACCAAACTAGAATCAAGCTGTCTGCAGGGCTTCATTCTTTTCTGGAGGCTCTAGGGGAGAATCCACTTCCTGTTCATTAGGGTTGGTGGCAGTCCAGTTCCTTGTGACTATAGGGCTCAGGTCCCTGCTTTCCTCCTGGTGGTCAGCTGAGGCCCTTCCCAGCTCCTAGAAGCTGTTAACATTCCTTGGCTTATGGCCTCTTTCCTCCATCTTCAAAACTGTCAACAGCAGGTCCAGTCCTCACTTCACATCCATCTCACCCACTCTTCTGCCTTCCTCTTCTGTGTTTAAACTTCGTGACTACATTGGGTCCACATGTATCATCCAGTATCATCTATCCACATCAAAGTCCTTAACTCTAATCACATCTGCAAATTCTCTTTTGCCATGTAAGGTCACATTATACACAGATTCTGAGCATAATGGTGTGGACATCTTTGTTAGGGCCATTATTCTGCCTCTTCCTGTTATTCAGACATCAGCTCTGATGTCGTTCTCAGAGGGGCCTCCCTTGGTCACAGAAAATATTATTTACATAGTAGTGATCGTTACCTGCATTTAATTTGCTTATTTGTTGGTTTTACTTGTTTACTACTTATATCTCCAACCAGAGGTAAAGCTCCTTAAGAGGGGACTTGTTCACTGCTATATTCCAAATACCTGAATAGTTGTTGGTACATGTTGCTACTCAGTAAATGTTTATTGAATGGACAAAAGTGTGCATAAATGGAAATGCTCTTGAACCCATCTGGTGTAGAAGATTCTGCTTCTGAATCTACCAAAATGTTTCCCTTGTCCACGATGGTTGCCAAAATGTTCACTGTCTTCATCAAAACAACTCCTTCTGCCCCCCTCAAATGTCTTTGGCCAGGGCATTAGAACATCATATTCCCAGTGCGGGACATTTCCCAAAGTCTGAGTTACTCAGTCCAGAAGAATAACTCATGGTAGACTTCAGTAGACGATATAGACAGGACTTCAGTCTTCCCTGCCAGATTCCTTTATACATCATGAGGTAAGGATGTACCTTTCAGCACTTCCTCTGTCAGCAGGTAACAATAGCTAGGTCATGCAGATCTCTCAAGAAATTACATGTATTCATGGAGAGAGTGCAGGTTTACCCTTATTTAGGAAAGGTGCATTTTCTTTCTTTCATGAAAAAAAGAAATACACTGTGCAGTGTAGTTTAGCTGGCCATTATCTCAAAATTCTGTCTTTTCCTTTCCTTTTTGCTTTGCTTTATTATTGAATAAACAAAATATTTTTTATAAAAGATAAAGGAAGTCTTGTGCAAAAGTTCAAATCAGGATCTTGTAAAAAAGCAGGAGAAATATGTCTAGGTATAAAATGGAAGTCCATCCCTAAACACACCCAAACACACACACACGCACACACACACACACACTTCTAGCAAGAATTTATAAATCTCGGACCCAGTCTCACCAGGACAGGTCTTTACAGTAACATTTATGGAGCACCAGACAAGAAGTGTAGCCTGTGCTAAGGTGCCACATTATTTATATGTATATATAATATATATAAATTATATTATATATATTAATTATATATATTATTATATATCAATATATTATATAATATATATATATTTAATATCTCTGGGTAAATGCTGTTACCCTATGTTAAACACAAGGACATTATCTTGGAAAGAGAATTTACAAGAGATATTTTGGACTCCAAACCTGGTTGCTTGATGCCAAAAGTGTTCTTTTCAGGATTTTTCATTGCTCTAAACTTGTCATCCTTTCTTTCTCTTTTTAGGTTACTCTGATTGTCTTCTTTATACCTGCACACATATTACCCTTATGCTGTCCATGGAAGCATCTTTTTCTAGATCTGCCCTTCCAGTGCTCAAAAAATACTTCTTTTCTGTGTCTCAAAACACTGTTTCCTTCAAAAGCTTGATCTCACCAAAGAATCTCTGGGATGAATACCAAGTAGAAAGCCACTATGGCCTGGTGAGAAAGATTTAGAACTTGAATTTGAGCCATGACTCTACAAATTTTGGTAGTAAAGTTTTGGGCTGGGAATGTTGTAGTAAAATCCTTGGGAAATGGTGATATCTTCCTGAGACTAATATTTATCATACCTCTCCTCTAAGCTCTGGATCTGGTCCAACACACTTCCATTTGTTATCTCATTTTGCTTTATTAACATTCCCTAAGCAGGGGCACCTGGGTGGCTCAGTCGGTTGAGCTTCCGACTTCAGCTCAGGTCATGATCTCACCGTCTGTGAGTTCGAGCCCCGCGTCGGGCTCTGTGCTGACAGCTCAGAGCCTGGAGCCTGCTTCTGATTCTGTGTCTCCCTCTCTTTCTAACCCTCCCCCGCTCATGCTCTGTCTCTCTCTGTCTCAAAAATAAAATAAAACATTAAACAAAATTAAACAAACAAACAAACAAACAAAAACATTCCCTAAGCCTTATTTTCTTTATCTCTAAAATAGCATCCAGAACCTTAGTACCTTGCTCACTGGTGTAGGGGCATCAATGTTGTATGTTATAAGTGTGAAAACAGTTTTCTAAATTCAAATCCTCGTAGAAGTGATTACAAAAATCCAAAGTGAAATGGTAAAAAAAGAACCTTGACCTGTGTTAAGTAACAAGAACATTTAAATCTTGCATAAATGCAAGTCCAGCTGGGTAAGCTCCAGGTGTTGAATGGAATAGAGGCTTTAGAATGTCATCAAAGGGCCTGGGTTCTTATTGTCTTTCCAATCTTCTGTCCTCAGTATTGGCTTCCTCTAAAGCTGGTTTCTTTTATGATGTTAAAATACTTTGCAGATGAAATCATGACCAAAGGAATTCTTTTTCCTGTCCAGCAGGGGCAAAAGAGAGAGAGACCTCCTGCCAAGAAGAATTTTATGTAGTATGCACTTTCCTTTAGTGTGATTGGGCCAATTTATGTCTCAAACCAGGACTAGATAAGAGTTACCATAAGAAGGCCATTCACTGATTAACTCAGAATAACTAGAGGTGAGGTCATTTCCCTGATTCTCATGGGGACAGGGGTCATTTGCATAAAATTGGAGCACTGTGGAAGAAAACAGTTGAGTTTGAGGCTTAGGCAGCAAATAAATCCACTTTCATAGGGAACCTCTGCCCCCTTTTCCATATGTCTTCTGTGTTTCCTCCTCCAAAAGGCAGACTAGTTGCTAGTATGATTGACTAGTGCCCAGGATATTTATTACTTGCATTTGCTGATGAGTTGCTTCATTGTACCCTTTTCAGACAGAAGGACAAGTCAGGTCTTGAGAACAGACAACTCTCATGCCTATCTTTGTAGGCATGTTCCATACAGTGTATCTTTGCCACTCCTCCTGTCAAGAGGTAAAATTTTTTCTGTACCTTGTGAATCTAGAGTTGTCTTGGAAGTTGCTTAAACCAAAAAACTGCGGTAGATACTGTAAGCCTTTTCAGCCTAAGTCTCAAAAGGCATTATAGCTTCTAATCTTGCTTGTTATCATGAGACTGCTGTGTATAAAAGCCTGGGTTAACCTCTTTGAGGATGAGACATCACATGGAAAGAGAGGTCAAGCTGACAACTGACATGAACAAACGCATGATTACTATTTAAAGCCACTGTATTTGGAGTGGTTTGTTATACAGTAATAGATAACTGGTATACAATCTATGGGTCTGGTTATTTAAGAATGAGGGGCATTATATGTATACTTATAATAGAGTATATTATGCTTAATATGTATGTTTAAATTTAAAACAAGGTAAACAATATATTTGAAATGTTTATAGGGAAAGAAAGAATAGAATGAAGGGGAAAGGTATAGAGTTGTTTATTGATTTGAATTTGGAATCATGTAAATATACATAATTATACATCAAAATAAAAATTTTAAATGTAATCCTAAAAATCAAAAGTAAGAGCAAATTAGCTTAAATTTCTATCTAGTGGTAGAACTTTTCATAGTAAATTAAAAACACAGTTGTTTGTCTATCCATCCCTACAGGAAAAAAATAATTGCAAACAAACAAACAAACAAAAAACCCAAAGACAATGAGCAAAAGCAACTTTAAACTTTGTTATTCTAGGAAAAAATATCCATCCCTATTTACTATTTGGGTCCACTGTATCCTTTTCATTCTTCATAATTTCAGGTTATTTTATAAACAAAAGAGTTCAATAGACCCATATGGTAATTGCAAGATAAAATTAAGTTTATTCTATATATTAAAGTAAATTTTCTCTTTAATGTTTTTCTTTAGTAGATTATTCCAAGAAACCTGTTGATTGAATGAATTCCTGGATGGATAATAAAAATCTGGGTCTTTATTGCTCCATTTAAGACCTATTTTCCCCTTTGTTTATAATTAACTATATTTTACAAAGGGGAGATTTGACAGAGAAATATGTTAAGGATTTCAAATGTCCAGCAACGGACTTTTTCATAGACTGCATCTGCCTTCAAATCAGAATGACTTCAGGGGAAGCAGTTGGAACGCTAAATAGTAAATGTTCTATCTGGAATACTCCCAGGAGTTTCCTTTAAAAAATGTAACCTTCACCCTTATGAAGAAGGTGAATTAAGAACTCTGAGTTCTCTTTCCTTTTATTCAAGTACTGAGGCAGTACAGCTATGCATTTAGCAGTGACAGACTCAGTTTTATGAGACTAATTGTAAAAAAAAACATTTATTTATTTTTTCTTCATAAAAAATATAAATATATGTGAATAGTGTCCCTGAAGACTAGAGAGTTTCTACATTTTTTTTTAGGATTTCTTTCTTTTTGCTTTTTTTTTTTTAATGAAAAGAGGTAGAGTTTAATTTCTTAGAGCAGCTATTCCAGATTGGTTTTGTGTTTAATGGAATGAGCTGATCGAGTGCAAGTGGAGAACTGAGTATCTCTAGCCCAAGAGTCATTATGGACATATTGGAATAGAGACCTTGGTAAATTAGGTATCAAGCTAAAAGCAAACTTAAAATGAATTCTAATGCCATTCAATATAGAAGGTACACTCATGTTTGGCCAGGCACTGATGCAGAAAAAAACATGAGACAAAAATCTCTTTCCTTAAGAGATGGCTTCCCAATGAGGAAAAGAAGCATTTATGAAAATAAAATGGACACGTTGTGACAGTGACTAATGGGTACAACATATACTGTTATATTCCAAGTGTTGAATGAGTCCTCTTGAACTAGGTGAATAGAGCACAGATTTAGAGAAGATATTTGTGCTGAGATTTTAAGGGAAAGAAGGAGTTGGCCAGGCACACCCAAAACATTTCTAGACAGAAAAAATAGCAGGATGGAAAGGCTTGAAAATGCAATTGCATTTTGGTAAAGGTAGGAAGTCTAGAATGGTTTAAGCATGAGATGTATGAGACAAATGGGACCATTTAGTGGGGGTGAGGATTATGTGTAGTTCATATACATTCCCCACAACTCTTCTGAGCCAATGTATTTTGCAGGGCAGCCAGAGGGCAAAATTGGCAGATATTGTCATGAATTCAGATTTGGGGAAGAATAGAGGGCATGGGTGGTAGAGGTCTTAATAGAATCCAGTTAGCACTCATTCCAGTATTTGGAAAGGAACCCCATTACTTCCTATTTTGCTTGCTCTTTCATAAACAAAATAATGATTAGGAGTCATTCTAAAAAGTTTCTACTTACTAATAAGATATCTAGGGGAGCAATGGCACAAGGACTTCTTAGACAAACTTGGCACTCTATAAAATCCTCATAAGGAGAATGAATGTGGGGGAATATGATGCCATTTTGCTGATACTGGCAGATTGCCCATGTAAACCTGTGCAATTGGAATAGGAGAAGGAGGGCACAAAAGCATGGTCCCAACACCAATTTTGGCAGATACCCAAAAGTGTGGGGTCAAGACATTGTTTTTTAATTTATGGGTTGGCAATAGTGTTAACAGCAGGAAAGGAAGGAGATATGATTACTACCATTATCATATATATATATATATATATATATATATATATATATATATATATATTCCCATAGTTGACATGTGGGTTTTTATATCTTGGTTACAAGGAGTTTACTTTCTGACAGATGATGTCTGACTACAACTAGAGATAAAGCAGCAGGTCTGTAATGAATGCATATTTCTATGTATTTTGTATTGTGAGTAACTACTATGGCTTATTGTATCCCAAGCATTCAATGCCCGTACTCAGTACATCGGTGTTAAATGAATGAATGAATTCTGTACCTTATATTATACAGGATTTTTGCACAGCAGGATGTACGTTCTATGAACTACAGAATTTTTTTATAGTAGATTGCAAAAACTGGCTTCAAGTTCCTCCAACCCAGGATGTGCTCCCATTTGAAATATGATTTCCTTGCTCTTTCCAGGAAAAGGTAGAGTGTGTGTCTTCGTCTCCTTGGATGTCAGCTGGACTTCTCACTTCCCTTGACAGATGGAATGTAGTATACATAACATTTTAAAAGTTCTGAGTGTAGGGCTCAGGACCTTATAGTTTCTGCTCTCACTCTCTTGAAACTAAGGCCACCATGTGAAGAAGCCAAGTTAGCTTCCTTGGGGTTGAATAACCATATGGGGAAGAGGTCAGCAGCAATATCCAGCATGTAGATGAGACCATCTCAGACTATGCAGCCTCAGTCCAGCTACCAGCTGACTGCCATCACAATGAGTAATTACAGGTGGAGTCAGTTGAGAATCATCCAGGTGTATCAAGCCCAAATTGTTGGCCCACAAATTCATGAGTAAGTAAAATGGTTATTTTAAGCTGTGGAATTTTGAGGATGGTTTGTTACATAGCAATTTATAAATGATATGCTTTATCTATATTATTCACTGCTGGATTTCTAGAGCCTAGCTAATTTCCCGACACATAAATAGCCCTTGTTAATCTATTATCGACAATAAGTTTTGATTCTTACAAGAATCATACGAGGTAAACATTATTTACCCATTTTGTAAGTGAGAAAAAAGAAGTTCAGAGAGATAAAGTAACTGGTCTGTTTTAGTCAAAATGTCAATAGGAAACATAATACACACACCGGAATTAAATTGAGAAGAATTTAGTTTCAGGACTATTTACAAAGACACGAATCAGGAGTTCCAATTATCTGAGAGTTGTAACATGGAATCTCATTGTTACTACCCCAGGCCTGAAAGGCAGAGAAGAAAGAGCAATTGCTGGAACCCAGAAAAAGAGTGGCCACCGGTAAATGGCTGCTTGACAGGAACTAAAAGCTTTGGTAGAATGATCACGATGGGAAGGAAGATGCAAAATAAGTGTATAATCTCACTGTCCTCCGATCCTCTGGTTTCTTGCTGATGCCTTTCACTGGATAAACCTAAACAGAAGCAGAGGTCTGAAGAACCTGTTGATCAATCCATATAGGCAGCCTCCCAGGCACCGAGTGGGGAGAAGTATGGAAAGTGTATTTGGAGAGGCAAGTAAATGGCGGATATGCAGCATGGTGCCTATATGCACCATTGTCTATCAGGAATCCCAGTCTGATGATATCCAGGACTCTATGCAGCTTGCATTTTACTGTTTGAGTTGAGACATCAGATTCCTAGAATATGAGAACTGGTCTCCAACATCTCTTTCATAAACATTTTGTAGGAATAATTGCCTAAAACTTGCCTACATGGCACAGAGGTCATTCCTTGCACATTAGCAATTTAATTACTCCCAGAGTGGGGCAGAAGGGTGGAGGATACCTGTCAAGCAAAGGAAGCCATCCTATTCATACACACATATTTTATGGTATTTGCACTCCTGGTACCCTTAGGAAGATTATTTCTTATGGTTGGAGAATATTGTCCTTTATAACCTGATCCTATTTTGAGTCTCATGAAAAAGATGGAAAAATAGTAACTATAAGGTTGCAGAGAAAAACAAAGGGAGAGAAGTAATTCTGACACTGTATACTTCCTTCTGGATTGTTAGTTTCATTTCATAAAATGAAAGTAAACGAAGAATGGGTTTCAGCTAAAAAAAGACCTTGGTCATACGGCGTAGTGTAGTGAAAACACCTCTGGATTTGGGATTCTAGACCTAGCCTCCCTATTGAAAGTTGTAACATGGTGATTCAATTATTTATACTGTCAATGATTCGATTTTCTCATCTATCAAAATACCAAAATTATACCTGATCTGTCTATGTCAGAGGGTAGGGTACAATAACAGAGTGACATTTTTCTTCATAGCACACTGAAGAATTACAGAATTCTGTGTTTGTAAGGTATTCTTCTCAACAAATGCAAATATTTTGCAACCCCCTGGGAAAAAGCAAATGTGTGGTTGTGTTTCTTTGAACAAATTCAGTTACCTTTGATGGCCTCCCTCCCGAACTCTGTCTTTGAAAGCTGTGCTTCGTAGGAAAAGGCGATGAGTTGGCTACAAAGGGCCTTGACCCTATGTGGCCTTCTTTTGTGCTTGCTGTCCTAGAAAGCAAAGGACTTAGCCATGGGTAGCCCTCAGGGATCCAACCCTGAGCAAGTGATGTTTGATTCATAGAGTTCTTGAAAAATCAGAGGGGACAATTGAAGCATGGCCTGGTTTACAAGATTTATGAAAGACAAAATTTGCGAGTGGCCTCTGTCTCCTCTTTCTATTCTGGTGATGGGCTAAGAGCTCAGGTTAGAGAAAATAGAGAAGAAAGCAATAGGCAGGTTAGGCAGTGATTCATCATTCTTCTGGTCTGAATCCAGATGGATGTGTGTACACAGCTCCATGTTTGCAGGAAGAAGGGAAGCCATATAGGAAGGAGTAGGGACAAGTGCTAGAGTAGGGCCAGCCACTGTGATGGAGACTGCACAATTAGACATCTCAAAGATCCACTTGGGGGTGAATAAAGTGACTTTATTTTCCTTGCCCACTTTCTCTTATGCTTCTTATACTGTTCAGATAAATGGATAGAGGTAAGCTGCCCCCAATCTCATCACTGGAGAAAGGAGAAAGATTTTTTTTCTCTAGGGGTTTGATGTCAGATATATTAAGGGAATATTTTTTATTTTGCTTTTATTCTGGCCAAATGAGCTGTCTAAACTTAGTACACATGCTTCAAACAACCTAGTGAAATAAGTTGTAACACTAATTTGTAGTCCTGGAATACACTTCACCTACTTGCTGATTACTTATCCCCACCCCCACCCCCACCTTATATCCTATCCATCCTAGTTCTAAACACTTGGCAATTATGTGGATATAGATATATAGAGTGATCAATAGGTGTATGTATATCTATACATCTGTGTGTTTACACATAGGTATGTGTGTATGTGGTTTTTGGCATGTGGTTTCTTGGTGTTTGGAGGCTGGATTCCCTATAGGAACATTGGATTATCTCAGCCTCCCACTCTCAGCTTCCTGTGCAGTTTCAGAGTAGATTCCTGACTTTTTCTCTGGTTCTGTGGATGCCAACCTCAGATCAAAGCAAATTCAATGGCCTGACACAATTCTGACTCCACTTAGGCAGTACAAATGAGGCACATTCAATCTATGAAACTATGATGACCTATTTTCTTATGGATGGTTCTATGTTTATTTATCTTATTTGGGAAAATAGTTCAAAGCACATAACCATCACTTTCGTGAGAAAAAAAATAATGCAGCTGCGATATACTTGCTTGGGATATTACTGTAGTACAGTTTCAACAAATTGACCTTCTGGCTATTTTGCTTAAGACTTCATAGATCTTGGCCTCAGCAAGATGTTTGCTGTTTCTTCAGTGAATGGATTATACAGGGATAACAAAAGAACAAAAACAACAGCTACTTGTTCAATCATACCCGTTAAGTAGGCCAGAGACTTAGTGTATGTATGTATGTGTATATATATGTATATATACATGTATGTGTATATATATATGTATATATACATGTATGTGTATATATGTATATATACATGCATGTGTATATATATGTATATATACATGCATGTGTATATATATGTATATATACATGTATGTGTATATATATACACACACACACAATAAAATATATACTATACATATATACTATATAAGTGTATGTAACAAATACATATATATGTATATATTGTATATGTATGTAATAAGTATATATGTAAATCCCTCAATAACTCATAGACATTTATTTAGAACATAGCAAAAAATTGATGCCAATAGGAGGGAGATCAATTATGTATAGATTGTCTCCACAGTCAAAGCAAAGGTAGGACTTATAAATATTTCAACTCTAAGTGTACATGATGTACGTATATCTGTGCAATGGTAATTAGTAGATAATCCAGGTTTTGCAGCAATTCCTTCATTATGATTTTTGTTCTCTCTTTGGTTAACTTAGCTAGCAGAGGAACCTATTCATCAAGAAGACTTCAGTCTCTTCTTGATACAGTAGTATCAGCTGAATGTTGGCTCAAGGTAATGACTTGAATGGCTAAGAATGCCATTCCTCATCTGGGATGGAATCAATTAAAAGATATTTATTGATTGTCAATCAGATGTTGAGACTGTGCAAGGTCATATAAGAAGTATGCAGGAGAAGATCTTCCTTTGAAGATTGTATAGGAAAACATGGTTGGGATTATGATTTAGTCTCAGTTTAAGTGCCAATAATGTCTCAGCAGCTTTTTGTCCTAGCCACCAACATGGAATATTAGGATTTTTCTTTTCATCAGAGTAGGTACATCCCTGTATCCCACTTGTATTGTATTCAAACTTTAGTCCTGAGAAATGGTACTTACAAAGAGAGGGAGAGGGAGAGACAGAAAAGGAGTCTAAAGGAATAAAGGAATAGACTTTACAGTATCACTTACATTTATGTTTTATCATTTTTCAAAGGAGTCCATATCATATTAACCATTCACTAAATTGTCATCAAGAAACTGTGCTTTAGCAGCATATTCCTGGCTATTTATGTGGGTCTTTACCATTAAAAGTCATATCCATATCATGTCCATATTTTTTTGTAAATCAGCTCCTATATAAAAGATCATATGAAATATAACATTTAAAATTTGTATTTGGAATGTTCTTTTTCTGTTCCAAAATTATACTTCATTATTTTTCATATTAGGAAAGTGAAATATAGGTGATGATCCTACCTTGGCCTTCATGTTTGGCATGCTTATCTTCTTGATATTTCTAGGATTTTCATTTTTATGTTATAATTTTAATTTTATGGTATCTTATGTTTTCTGTGTTATGAGCCACCTCAGGTTATTTTTGTTAAGATGAGAAGGATAGGTAGGTAGATAGATAGATAGATACTTAATTACTGTCATCAGTAATTCATTCCAGGAAATTAGACATTCAGCATGCAAACAGCTCCTGGGAGTCAGTTTCCCTTTATTTTATGATAATATTTTGTTTCATTTCATTTTATTTTATTTTAAAGTTTATTTATTTATTTTGAGACAGAGAGTTTGCATGTGAGTGGGGAAGGGACAGAGAGAGAAGAAGAGAGAGAATCCCAAGCAGCCTCCATGCTGTCAGCACAGAGCCCAATATGGGGCTCAGTCTCAAACTATAAGATCATGACCTGAGCCAAAATCAAGATTCGGACGCTTAACCAAATGAGCCACCCAGGAGCCCCAATTTCCCCATATTTTAAATGGGATCAATTATAATGGGATCAATCCAAAATCTATTACAAACTTCTTAAAATGTAACTAAAACAAACGACCTTTTTAAGGCTCAAACTGTGTTGTTTGAAAAGAAGATGCTTAAAACATCACTTTCCAGGGGCGCCTGGGTGGCTCAGTCGGTCAAGTGTCTGACTTCAGCTCAGGTCATGATCTCATGGTTCATGAGCCCGAGTCCCGCGTTGGGCTCTGTGCTGACAACTCATTGGAGCCCACTTCGGATTCTGTGTCTCCCTGTCTCTCTGCCCCTCCCCCACTCATCCTCTATCTCTGTCTCTCAAAAATAAACGTTAAAAAAAATTAAAACATCACTTTCTGATCACCAGTGTATTAATTATGTTAAAAGTTGCTTTTTTATGGAATAACACCTCTTCTATTTTTCTCCTTCACTCTAATTCTTTCTTTAATTTTTCTGCTAATTTTTCTTTAGCAAAATATTCATTGTGTGTGGGTGGGGAGTCACTGAACAGTTTTTGTCAAAACAAGTGCTAAGCATAAAAGATTCTGTGGAAATCTACTCAGGACAAGCTCAGGATGGCAGAAAATGGCTCACACTGGGTGTGAATGACACCGTGATGCCTCTCAGCACCAGCAACTTTGAGACCCACATCCCCTTTGTTGATGCTCAGAATGCTTTTCAAAAGGCCCACTGTGATTCTGATTTTCCATCAATTGTATCTGCGGTGTAACTCATAGCTGTTACCGTGCATTGTCTTTTCACTACGCATTGTAAATGTTGCATTTAAAACTGGGAATGTATACATAAATTTTTCCTAGGTATATTGGCTGACAAATGTTATATCTAGAGATAAGTGCATTCTTATCAAGTTAGGCATTGAAAACTAACAAATGTTTTAGAAGGAAACAATTCAATGGAGAGATTTCACAGACTATGCCTTTATAATATGTTACAGTTTTCAGAACTGTGGTAGCCATGATTTTAATGGCATGCTCCATGGTGGGGATGAGAATGTAAATGAAAGTTGTACTCAGTTTTGAGCAGCTCAGCTGAAGCAAAATGGCAGTTGGAGGAATGGGAGCAGCTAATGCCTGAAGCAAGAAGAAAAGTCTTTTAGAATTACCTCATATCATTAGAATGTAGAGGTCATTAGCCTTTAGATGTATCAGAGATCAATTTTCTTATATAAACTTTTATGGTCATTCTCTGTTTATAGCATGGGTATGGGGTTTTTCCTTTATTGTGTATATATTTATTTGAATTGGATAAAATAACCTAAATGGCATGTGAAGGAGGCAATCTTATGAAGATACTATGTTAAGAACTAAAGATTTGTAGCCATTAGAATGGTCTTCCATTAACTAGTGTGTGATCTTGGTCAGGTTCTTTAACTTTTTTGAGTCTTATTTACCTGTCCATAAAATGTAATTGCACTCAGCTGCTGATAGCTTTTAGTAATTTTTTTAATGTTTATTTTTCAGAGAGAAAGAGGGAGAGAGAGACAGTATGAGCAGGGGACAGAATATGCTCAGAGACAGAATATGAAGCAGTTTCAGGCTCTGAGCTGTCAGCACAGAGCCCAACACAGGGCTCAAACTCACAAATTGTGAGATCATGACCTGAGCTGAAGTTGGTCACTTAATCAACTGAGGTACCCAGGCACACCCCCCTTTTTTTTAAATAATTTTTTTAAAGGTTTACTTGTGATAGCTTTTAAAGAGAAGTATATTGATTAAATTTTCTTCAAATACAGACCACAGGACAAGGACTTGAGTGTGATCATTGGAAATAAAAGTAAGGAGATGTTAAAAGTGACCTGGAGAGCTAAAAACAATTGGCCAATGGAGTACAGTTGCTCAGGGCCTCTTGAAGAACCTGCGTGAAACCTACCTCAGAAAGGTCCCCATAGGGAATGGAGATTAGGGCCCTTTTGTACATTTTCCTCCTCCCCAGACACTTAAACTCCCCCTTACTTTGACTTTGTACTTTCCTACATCTGAGCACACTCCTCATGATGCCATTAAACACTCAGGCAAAAGATGCATACAGACGCATGCACTGGAGATAGGACACTGTCAACATTCTAGATATAATTTATTGCAAAGGTAAATAAACCCAGAAGTAAGGTAGTACATCAATAGTATCTGATACAGATACGTCTCTCTCAGATATTCTTATGCCCCATATTAAGTCCACGCTTTCACTGAAGCTTCAGTGTGGTGGCCAGACACAAAATCTAAAAAAGATTCTAAATATGGATAGCTGTCATAAAAGCTACACTTCTCACCTCTGCACCTGGTCCCGAGGCCATTGTTTATGTTCATCAACTCTCTCTATTACTCCCTATTCTAGATTCCCCTCACCTTTGGCCAGTGTTTATACTAGTTTGACTTGCTTTTTCTGGTGGGGTGGCTTATACATTCACCTTTGAATACCTGAATTCCTGCTGACAGTGTTTTTCTCAGGCTATGGTTGCTACCTTCCCATTTGCAGCTGTCACTGGACCTGGATAATCAAGAAGCACTGCAGAGAATCCTCTTAATTCCAATCTTATTCTTCCATGCCCTCACTATGTACCAGATATTTGAATTATTCATGAGAATGAAGTTTGGTTATCTCTTGCAAATATATTAACTCCTTTCTTTTCTGCTCTATTACGTGAGTAGTCCAAAACAACCAAGAGGCAGTAGTAAGTTTTGGCTCAGTAGACCCTTACTGTATCTCCCAATGGAACTATACCTGGCCTGAGTTAACTATTTCTAATCCAGCAAAGACTACCACGGTGGGTGTCTTAATGTTCTAGGGCTGCCATGACAAAGTACCACAAATTGGATGACTTTAGACAAAATAAATTTATTCTCTTACAGTTATTGAGATTAAATTTAGCCTCTCACAGACTAAAATTTGTAGCCAAGGGGTTGGCAGGTCTATGCTGTCTTGTAGGATCTAGAGGAGAATCTGTTACATTCCTTTCTCTCAGTTTCTGGTATCACTGGTGGTCAACATTTTTTTTTTTTTACTTAGAGCTATATAACTCCATTTTCTGCCTCCCTGTCACATGGTATTCTTCTTTTATGTGACTATCTTCTCCTCCTAAGGACACTAGTCATATTGGATTAGACTCCATCCCAATGACCTCTCTTAACTGGATTACATCTGCAAAGACTCTATTTCCAGATGAAGTCACATTTACAGGGACTGGAGATTAAGACGTCAACATACCTTTTTGGTGGATACAATTCAACCAATAATAGTGAGTAAAGAAGGTATAATTTCTCCAAGTTAGTCACTGGGAGTGACAATGAAAGAAGCCAATGCTACTTCTATCTAATGTAGTTGGGTCAAAGTACATGCCACTCCTAGAGGACAGTGTTGCAACTGTTTGGGTTATTGTCTTCAAGATGGTTCCTCAGCTGAATCTTTAAAAGGCCTTTTAAAAGTTCAGTCAGGGTAGTAGTATTTGAGTGATGGTGTATGTGGTAGGATCTGTAAATTCCATAGTCATGTGTATTTTTTTTTTAAGTTTATTTATTTATTTTGAGAAGCAGAGAGAATATGAGCAGGGCAGGGGCAGAGAGAGGGGAAGAGAGAGAGAATCCCAAGCAGGGCCTTCACTGTTAGTGTGGAACGTGATGGGGGGCTCAAACCCACAAACTATAAGTTTATGACATGAGCTGAAACCAAGAGACGGGCACTTAACCGACTGAGCCACCCGGGTGCCCCTACCTTCTTAATCATAAAATGGTTGCCTTGGTCTGAGGCAATTGTAGGTGGTACTTTATGTCAGCCATTCAAATATTCTCTGAGTCTTTGGAGGTGGTGATGGCCTAGGAAACGTGGACAAGGAAGAGAAGGTCATATCCCAAATAAATAATAATCCCTGTGGGGAGGAATGGCTGAACCTCCAGAATTGATGGGACTCAAAAGTGAACAAGTTTGCCAAGTGAATGGTTTAGTCTTGGTAAGGGATCCTACTTATTAGAGATCAGTATGTTTTTGCTACTGACATGCCAGCAGCAGCATTTGCTAGATCAGCCTCACTGGGAGGGAATTCATACTATTGGATCTAAAAATGGCCTCTCTCTGCTACCATGTCTACTTTGTTTTGGAGCCCTTTGTGCAAGCATTAGAGTAGTCACAGAAAGAGTTTGGTTAACCACCTTTGGATAGATTTATCCATCTCTTATTCAGTGCTCCATCCAAGGTACATGCTTCTTAATGGCTGTAAAGTGAGATAGCATGACCTGAACAATCTGTACTTATTCTCATAAGTCTATCTATATGCTTCTTGTTCAAAATATTCTTGTCTCCAGTTGTCAGATCTTGCTCTTTCAGAATCCTCCTTGCCATCTGAGCCATCTCCCACTACCCAATACTGTATGTATGCACATATCTTAGATCACTTCTGGTATATCAGGGGTTAGGCTAGATAATAAACATTTAAGTGTCTGACTTTGTAGGCCCCGTAGTCTTTGTTGCAACTCTGTTTCAATTCTGTCATTATAGTGTGAAAGTAGATATAGATAATATGGAAAAAATGGATATGGCTATGTTTCAATAAAACTTCATTTGTAAGATCAGGCAGTTGACTATATTTGGCCCATGAGCCATTATTTGTTGATCTCTATTCTATAGAAGGATTCTATACCTCTCAATATTCTCCCTATGGGAAGGGTTTTCCTTTCATCAGAGCTCCTGCAGTCCCTTTTTGCTCACATCAGTGTTTTGAGCTATTCCATCCATGAACCAAGCCTGATTTTCATCCTATATGTCCAGGGTCTTAGGAGACTACCAGAAGTCCATATTGTGAGCTGAGGGGGAAGTGTTGGTATAGCATAGGTATGTGACATTGGCATGTACAATATCTGACATGTAGCTTCCTTTTGCCTTTTAGACATGCTCAGCTTGAATACCAGATTTGCTGTTAATCATATGATAGATTGCTTCTGCACCCTTCTAACTGTTGAGTCTTTGAATACCTAGCACATTGTAGGCAGCTATATTTTTATAGCTATTTTATTTCCCATGATGTAGTATTTTGTCTCTACCAAGGCCCAGTAGCAGATTTTCAAATGGTGAGTAGTGCAGAAGACATGGCTTTGCCCTGGAACACTAGGGATCTTTATTGTAATTTTTCTATTATATTTACTAGAGATTCCACATGCCATCCTTATCTACCATAGATCCTTTAGCATCAATGGGTCTATAGTGGCCTGAGCTGAAGGGCAAGTTTTACTAAAGCCAGTATCTAATGCAGAATCCTTTTTTTTTTTTTTTTTTGCTTTAAAAATCACTCTCTGCCTCCAAAATCCAAATTGGCTCACCAAACGCTATGCATCTTCCTTAATGATGAAGATACAAAATATAGTAATTTTTGTATTACTTCAGAACAGTGTTCCAGCATATCTTAGAATATGGTAGTTCTTTGAATCCCTATAAGGTTTATATTCTACACTCTCACATGCATGTGTTTTGACAGGACATCTAAAGTATTTGCCATCTTTTTCTTTTCTAGGCTCAACAAATACTTTGATGTTTCAAATTGAATTTCTAAGGAAGAAAATTCTGAGACTTAAAATAGTGTGCAGGAGGTTTGTTAGGGAGGACTCTTAGAAGAGACACCATAGAAGGTAAA
This sequence comes from Lynx rufus, assembly GCF_022079265.1. Classification (NCBI taxonomy): domain Eukaryota; kingdom Metazoa; phylum Chordata; class Mammalia; order Carnivora; family Felidae; genus Lynx; species Lynx rufus. The sequence continues at coordinate 95,189,779 of NW_025814897.1, read as the reverse complement.
TGAAGAAGGCTGATTGGTCAGAAAGTGATAGGCTATGATGCAGTTTTAATAGAAACTCTGAAGCTACAATAAATTTTTTTCTTTAGACTTTTCCCCAGGTGGCGTGAGTCAGTCAGGCCTTCATACCCCCACGCTGATCAGTCATAGGAGTTAGGCCACTCCAGGAAGAGAGCAATGGACCAGGCGAAGGTGGCTCTCTCTAGCAGGGGCAATTCCCAAGAGGACTAAGAGCTGAGGGCTCTTTCTTGGCAGCACTCCCAGGAGCTAGATGTCTTTCACTCATCAATGGAGATTTGGGTCATTCTTTACATTATCCTCTTTACTAATATAGAGGACTCAGGGTTATGATATTCTTGAGACTATCAGGGAAGTCTTAGTCCCTTGGATATTACTGTAAGTGAGAGCTAGAATTTTAACATAGCCATTATGAAAGTAAGTAAATTTGAAATGCTATCTTTTCCAAGTGAATGAAAGCTGCTTTGATTCTCTTTGCTGTTGGAGATGGAAGAGAACACATTTGTCAGATCCATGACCCCATACGTACTTCCAAGCCTATGTTGATCTGTTCTTTTAAAGATATATTCAGTAGAGTAGATGTGATTGGGAATATCATTTAGTCATGTTTAAATGCTGGTAGCCTTAATCTGCCATGATTCATCTGTTTCTTGAAGTGGCCATTCCAGTGAATCAAATGGGGATATGCTGAGTACACTAATCCCTATCCAAACATTTTAAGGTAGCAATTCAAATCCACCTGGGGATGTATATTGCTTCTGATATATTTATTTGGCCAGTGGATCATTTTTAGATGCCTTCATTTAGCCCTTCCCACCAACTTATAAATCCAGGTAGAAGACAAAAAAAATGAGACACAGGATAGTTCTATGTGATATAGACCTGACTCAGTATTTTATTTGTCACCTGGAATCTGCATACATTCACTGCACCAACAGGGAGTCATCCTAGCATTTCAGGTCTCCTGGTTATCTTATCAACCCCTTTTCTGACAATTCTAAAATGGTGAAAAGTATTTCCTTTACCCAGTGTACCTCCATACTAAGAATGGCTGTAGAACCTTTGGGGGAAGGTTTTGGAGAATATTTTATATATATGCTTATGGACTGTAAGACCCTTCTTCAAGAAAAGATCTTTGATAGATTGGTTCTGGGTTTCAAAATGGCACAAATCTGGAAGCCAGGTGAGAGATCATGGTTTTCCATTGCTGTGACTGAATTCACCAGCTTTCAAAATAAGTAGTTCTTTGTTGCCTGTCCATCTGTTTCATCTCCAAAAATACCATGGCTTATCAGCTATTGCAACAATTCCCTGAGTGTCAAGGCCCTCTTGTTTCCATTCCAGGTTTATTGCCTGTTACAGTGATCTATCCACCTTACTTCAGAAGGTTAAGTGCCACCATCTTGCCTCTGTTCTCTGGAGTTCTACCATCCTCGCTGATACTAGGGAACCCAGATCCATTGCAGCATCGTTTATTATATTAATCTTGATCTATAGAGGACAGACACCACTATACTTCTCAAATAAGCCATTGTCCCTCTCCCTTACTGGTGTAGCCTTCTTGTTTTCATAAACGTAGTTAATTCTGGACTGTTCTAGGGAGTAATCAGCTGTTGGGTTCACTGGTTTCACATAATAAATCTATTCTAATGCTCACTTCTTGATTCCTTATTACCTTTTTTTATACCAAGGCATTACAGGCACAAAAACCTCATTTATTGTAGGTTACTGTCCTGTTCAAACTGTGGGAGCCATACCATTTTAATGTTTGGACCATGTCCAAGCATCCTTGCCAGGATATTAAATTCTGGTCATGGGAGAGAGCTGCTATGTCAATAAATTCCTCCATGTAGTCTCATATTCCATACTTCCTAGGCAACCCGGTACTGTCTCACTAGTCATTGTTGGTACATAGTAACTAGTTCTGTAATTCTTGGCTAAATAAATTTTCTACCAAAGTAAGACTGTGCTTCTCTGTGTTATTCTGAGATCTGATTCTAGTTGTTAGTCTAGAGGCAATGAGGAGAAATAGAAGTAGATACTGAGGAAGTCAAGCATCACTTTGTGAGACATACATCTCATATGAGGCTATTACCTGTCCTTAATAAGGCTTTCACTTCAGATAGGAAAGCTTCCACTGTTGTAAGTCTTTATAGCTCTACTACCTTTATGATCAAGTACTTGACTTGACACTCCTGCTGCAGGGAATGGGATTTTCTTTAAAATCTGATGGGAATGGCTCCTGATTTTCAGAAAATACTTAGAGTGAATAACTGAGTTATTCTTGCCATTATTTCTTTTCAAGTCTTCTAGGACAGTTAATGAAAGCCAGTTGACTCCACTATGGTATGCATATGTGTGTGTGTGTGTGTGTGTGTGTGTGTGTGTGTGTGTGTGTGTATAGTATATATGTAACATTTTCTTGGTATGTTCAAGAATTAGAGGTATTACATAGCCAATATATCCCTTTCTACTTGTATCTAACCCTTAATCAACCCAAAATGAGAGTTTTAGTAATAATGGCATCACAGCTTTCCAGATACCATCATACCACTTAGCAGCAGAAATGGGATCCATTGACCATTGAGTGATCAATCCCAGGATCTCATCCTAAGAGTTTGCTTTCAGGAGACTTTTCAGTACCAAGAGTTAAAGTTTGAATTCCCCTAAAAGCAGATCCTGAAATAAGGATACAGACATGTATATAGTTTACTTTTGAGATGATTCTATGAAGTATACATGTGAGAGTAAAGTGAGACAGGAGTAAAGCCAATGAAATCTGTATTAGTGTTTGGATACATTAGTTACCTATTGACATGTAACAAATTACCCCAACAGTAAGTGAATTAAAATAGCAATAAATGTTTATCACATCATATAAGTTTCTGTTGGTCAGAAATTTGAATAGCTTAGTTGGGTAATTCTGCTTCAGAGGCTCTCATGAGCTTGAATCAAGATGATTGTTAGGGGTGCAGTCATTTTGAAGGATTGACTGGGGCTGGTGGGTTTGCTTCCATGATGGTTTACCCACATGGCTAATATGTTACTGCTGGCTATTAGAAGGAGGTCTCAGTTCCTCATAACATGTACCTCTGTAGAGGGCTGCTTGAATATTTTTAATACATGGCAGCTGTCTTCCCCCCAGAGTAAGTAAACCAAAGGAGGCCAAAGCTAAAGCCTCAGTATGACATGTCCTCAGAAGTCAGGAAATCTAACTTCCTTAATATCCTACTGATTATACAGATTAGCCTTCATCCATATGGAAAGGGGATATGGAGGACAGGTTAACCTGGAAGAAAAGACCATTGGGGGCCATCTTGGAAGCTGGCCACCATGGTTGACTGTTTCTACAGGAAAGTTTTCCTAAATTCCGTGGAGAAATTATGAGATGTAATATGCCTCAAAATTGTCCCACAGGATTGCTGGGATGCTGGAGTATGTACCTATAATCTCCTATTCCTCATTGGTTAGCTGAGCGCAGGACTTGTACTTGCTCATATTTGTAAGGTGCACTCACGTGTAACCGAGAGACCTCATAGACAGAATCAGAGAAGTTCATTTTCTTCAGGCAGAAAGCTATCAGCATACTAAAAACTACCTGCCACCACTTCAGGCAAATGCAGCAGTGGTTTGAGAGTATTTGAGATGGGACAGCCACTCTGTCCCATGAGAATAAATGTGAAATACCGAGGCTCAAGAAATAGTACATTATTGTTTTGTTATTATTTTATTGTTATGATTTTATTATTATTATAATTGATTGTTATTTGTGATAATTATGTTATATAAAGTTACCATTAACACTAAATTAGCAAATACTGAACGATTCTTTCTGGCGGAAATACAGATTTAGAGTCCTGTGAGCCTTTGCTTGTAATATTGTTGTCAACCAATCAATACATAACCTTGCTTTATGTCTGTCTCTGCTGAAAGATACCTCATTTCATAATACTACTGATTCATTAACATTGGGCTCAGAGCCAATAGCACTGTAACTCATATCTAAATGAAGCTTATCTAACATGCATATTTTCTTCATGAGGCATAGCATAGCCTTATTGCATTTAGGAACACTAGAAGCATTTCAGCACTACATTTAGGAGAACATTTTAAACAGCAAAATCACTAACAAAAAGCACAAAAATGTGAAAAATGTGGAATTTAGTAGACCACAAAAAGACACTGGTTACAGTATGAGAGCTGAAACAAGAGCATTACCTTTTTGGACCTCCGCTGGAAATATGTACATTCATTCTATTCTGTGTCTTTTTGCCTACTCTGTATATGTCCTTGAATAACACCCCAAATATTGATTTGGAAGTTACTAATATATTTTAACATAAAGATGACTTTTCAAATATGGAATCTAAAAATAAATGAAGATCAGCTGTATTATTAGATACTTTACTATGTTAACCATACTTAGAAAACCCTGAATATAAAGATTAATTATTACTGATATTTATTAATTGCTTACTATAAGCTAGGCACTGTTCTAATTGATCTATATTTTATTTTATTTATTTATTATTTTTTTAATGTTTATTTATTTTGAGAGAGAGAGAGAGAATGTGTGCATGTGAAGAGGAGAGAGTCAGAGAGAGAAGGAGAGAGAGACTATCCCAAGCAGGCTCCGTGCTATCTATGCAGAGCCAAATGCAGGGCTTGATCCAATGAACTGAACTGTGAGATCATGACCTGAGCCAAAACCAAGAGTCAGACACTCAACCAACTGAGCCATCCAGGTGCCCTGAGAGAGAGAGCTCTGCATTGGACTTCTCCACCATGATTTCGGCAGTGGAAAACCAAACTCAACATTCCAAGCAAAAGCTCTTTGAGTGAAAAAGCTTCCCCTGCTCTGCCACTGATAGGAACTGGCCCACCATTTAGAGAAGTTGTTTAGGACCTGGGAAATGACCTACATGATATACATTTAAAAGAAATGTTAGCCCAGACAAGTCCATAACTACCATAGTTTTCATTTGCATAACTCCCAACAGGATGATGCCCCAGAAACTATCTTGTCTCCTGAAGGCCTGATTTTGGGACATTTTCTGATCATTTCCTCAGCTCCCATTCTCAGGGGCTTATACTTATTCCTCAGAACCTAACTGGTGAAGACTTTCTTATTAACCACCCCTGGAGAATGAAGATTGTTCTTGCCTTGAGGTCAGTTGACACTTTAAAATGTCGACTTCTGCTACAGGAAGATTCCTGCTCTCTGCTTCCTTCTCTTTTTGGTCATAAAATAGCAGTTGCTCTCTTTAGTAAGTCTCCCATTTCACATACCCTAATGTACCTTTATTAGTTTAAGCAAGTGCTGCATTATTATTCCAAGTTTTACGATGCACCAAAAGTATTTCTTTCTGATGATCTAGCTCTATTAGCAGCTACTGATTTAGGAATATCTCTGTTTAATATAGGCAGCTATTTTTAGAGATAAACTCTTTCTAAGCTGTATGAACAATTTCTATCTTTCATCTATATTTCATTTACTACCTCTCTTAACCTTTTGTGCTTCATGTTCTGGGATAACATCCAGATCCACCAAAGGGAAAACAAATCAGGACAAGTTTTATTTTCATGCGTGCCACTCACATGCATGCCAAACATTGTAGGAAATAATTGAAAATCCAATGGGAAAATTGATAGTATATTCATATTAATTTTTTTACAGGAACATAAAATTTGGATAAAGTATGTCTCTTTAGAATATCAAGCATTAGGAGAACTAAGTGAGCTAACAACAAGAAACCAGAGAAGGGTTTGATGTTTTATTTATTTGATTTCTATTTGTGTGTGCATGTGTGTTTCTCACTGTTTAGGATTTTATATTTGACCCTGAAATGTGATTAGATTTTTCCATATGAATTCAGAATTGCTCATTATGATTGTTATTGGCACATAACAAAGACATTTATTTAAGAGTCTTAGAAGTCTAGATGTGAAAGACACTTTATAAATTCACCTTCATATGTTAAATGGTACGAAACTGAGTTTCAGAAACTTTAAACAATGTACAGAATGTCATACTGTGGCAAAGCCAGGACTGGAAACAGATTTTTAGTTTCCAATCAAGAGTTTATCCTGCTGGGGCGCCTGGGTGGCACAGTCGGTTAAGCGTCTGACTTCAGCCAGGTCACGATCTCGCGGTCCGGGAGTTCGAGCCCCGCGTCAGGCTCTGGGCTGACGGCTCAGAGCCTGGAGCCTGTTTCCGATTCTGTGTCTCCCTCTCTCTCTGCTCCTCCCCCCGTTCATGCTCTGTCTCTCTCTGTCCCAAAAATAAATAAACGTTGAAAAAAAAATTAAAAAAAAAAAAGTTTATCCTGCTGGATCACCATTTTATGTAAAGAGAGAAACAGAGAGTGGGGAGTTCAAAACCATGAAGGAGGAAGGGGAGTGTTTTATAGTCCAGAAAGATGTGAGGTTATTTGGGCCAGGGTGGTGGTAATGGAAATAGAAGTATTCAAGGTATGTTTAGATGTAGCATTCAGAATTTGTTAATGGAAGTGGAAAAGGAGAGGGAGCCATCAAATATGACTCCTAGGCACTTGATATGCAGAAAAGGATAAACATAGAACCATTCATTGAGAGAGGAAGAAACAGAAAAAGATTTTAGAGTATAGAATAGCTAGTGATTCCAGTTTTGGATGTGTTCAGTTCAACATGTTTGTAAATTGTCAAGAGGGTAGATGGAGATAATGTGGATCAAAGCCCTGAGAAGGATTAGCAGTCATCAGATTGAAGCTGTGGCTATAAATGAGATTGTTTTAATTTATTTACTGTATTTTCAGATAAGACAGATAAGAGGAATGAAATGTAATTGAGAAAAGTGCAGTATTAATGATGAGATAAATAATATATGGGGAGGAATAGGTTATTTCCTATGAAGTTCGATAAGAATGGAGACTGAAGCATAGGTGAGCCATCTACAAGAGAAGCACACAGCTTCGTTATAGTAAGAGAGAGGTAAAGGGGCTCAGGGCAAGAAGAAGGTAGTCATATGAACTGATAGTGAGCTATGAAGGATTCCTATCTTATGTCAGACACTTCTCTTCGTATCAGGCAATGAGAGTGAGGTGAGGACCTACAGAGAGTTTTGTGGGAAGCACAAAAATTTAACATAATTGTTGTGGAAAGTAGAAAATATTTGTTGTCTAGAGAAGCGACTTATTTCAAGCACACATTAGGGCCTTTTGCAATTTGAAGATCATGGAAAAACTGTAGCATCAACTTGTTCTTCTGTGTAGTTTTCTTAAGCTTTGTTGAGTTGCTTGGGTGAGCAGAAGGGAAGGGAATGCTTAGTTTCATTTAGGGCTGATATTCTTCAAAGTGGGTTTATAATAGAGAGGAAAAAGTATTTAGCAAGACTATTTTTGAAATGGTGAACCAAAGAACCTAAACTGCATAATGAGAGCATTCGTAAAAAGGCAAGATTATTGGATTGGGAAAAAGTAAAGGGAGTTATTATTAGTCTAGGTATAAAGAGGTCAGTTGAGTAAACAAGCTGGAATAGGGAGCTGTGAGCAGAGGGACTGGAGTAAAGGGTTAAGAGTGGATTCTAAATGATGAATTAGGAAGGAAATTTTGTAGTTAGAAATATAAAGTTGATGTTATTTGAGACATAGTGTTGGGTGGGGTGGGGAAGATAGAAAGAAGTGAGGTTAATGATTTTGGAAATGAAGCTGTTTCGGGTGATGGTAAGCTCTAGTATGTGACTTTGAGATTGGGTAGTTGAGGTATCATGTTGGAGAAGATCATCAGAGTTGAGGAGCTCAAGAATGTTGAGGCCAGTGGTCTGAGTGGGTTGACCACATGAATGGACAATAAAGTTATAAGGAAGAATTTTCAAAATGGTAAGGTATCTGTTTTAGGAGAAGCAAGAGGAGGGCTACTGAGAATGATGATACTAGGAGAGAGGAAATGTTTGAGCGAAATAGCTATCACTGTCAAGGAGAAGATGTTTTATAAGACACCATGGGGGCACCTGGGTGGCTCAGTCGGTTGAGCTTCTGACTTTGGTTCAGGTCGTGATCTCATGGTTTATGATTTCAAGCCCCAAATGGGCTCCCTGCTGTCAGCATTGAGCCCACTTTGGATCCTCTATCTCCCTCTCTCTCTGCCCCTCCTCTACTCACACTTTCTCCCTCTCCCAAAATTAAATAAAACATTCATTAAAAAAAAGACACTGGGGAAAAGTTTCAGAGACTGACTAACCAATCCCATTTCTCCTTCTTGATCACTTAGAGTGACCCCAGTCCTCATCCTCTCTTGCAGTTAGATGGGACCATGTGACTGAGTTCTGCCCATCGATAGACAAAAAGAAATGAAATTTTCAGTCTTTTAATGAGATGATTAAGTAGCCAGTGTATCTTCCCTTTGATTTCTTTTCTCCATAGGTCAGTTGAACGTTTTCAGAATTAACTTAAACTCTAAAACATAAAGACCAAAAGATAGAAACAGACTGATTTTTGAGTTACTTTTCAGAAAATAAATGTTCAAACTGCATTTGTTGGATAGGGCGGTGGTGTGATAAAGAATAAAAAGCCTCCTGGGGCACCTGGGTGGCTAAGTAGGTTAAGCATCCAACTTTGGATCAGCTCATGATCTCATGGTTCTTGGTTTGAGCCCCACATTGGGTTCTGTGCTTACAGCTCATATCATGGAGCCTGCTTCTGATTCTGTGTCCACCCCCCTGTCCCTCCCCTGCTCACACTCTCTGTCTCTGTCTCTTTCTCTCTCTCTGAAAAGTAAATAAACATTAATTTAAAAAAAAAAAAGAATAAAAAGACTCCCAAAGGGAGGAGCCTGAAGCGCATGGAGACCAATGGGCAAGAAGTGTGTCCCGAGAGCAAGAATCATAAACCCTAGGGTAGAGATTTTTACTATGTATGCCCAGCAACAATGCAGAATTGTAAGAGTGGTAAGAGTGGTGACTTTTTCATTCTTCACTTTGTAAATGGGAGTATTTTTTGCTGACATCCTATCCCTGTTTCACTTCCAGATGTGGTGTGTATGTGGGTGGGGAGAAGATAACTTATCCTTTTAGTCCAAAGTTTATAGGATCATCATAAACCACATCTGAAGATGACAGAGATGGCTGGACCTCATGCACTGATTCCAGAAAGCCAGATTCCATGACTCCATTTAGCCAGAGGCAATGGCTGAACGGAGACTGGGTACTGGAGTGAGAATTTCTTATGTGTGGGAGGAATATTGAGACAGATATTTATTGACCAGAAGGTTGGATTGTAACAGACACTGGCTGAATCTCTCATCGATTTTATGTCCTTTTCCTAGGCATGGAGAAACTAGATTTCCCAATTTTCTTTGCCTTTAGTTAGGAGTCATAAGATTAATTGTGATCAAGTGAATGTGAGCAGATATTATATAGACTCTTCCTAGGTCTGAATTCTCAAAACACTGAAAACTCTTTGACCCTTCATCTCTCTTCCCAGTTTTGTGGATGGAAACAGGGTTCTGTAATAGAAGACAATAGGATCTGAGTCACCACTTAGTGGAAGCTGCCAGGAAATCTTAACTCTCACCATTGAATATGGCAGGAGAGAGAACTAAACTTATATTAAGTCACTGAGTGTGTGAATACTTGTTCAGCAGCTGGTATCTTTGATCTTAAGCAGAAGTGAATCGATACCACAAAAAATTCTTCACAAATATATGGCCCTGGCTTAGTGGTAGAAAGCAAACAGGGAAGACATGATATTGGAAGAAGGTACCTCATGTTATGCTGGGAGAAAACATTTGGAAGATTTTCACTTTTGGTAACATTTCGGAGGCAGATCATTCACCTAACTGACCTGCTAAGTCTAGTGGATGAAATTTGAAAAAAAATCATATAATTAATGTGAGTGGGCTGTTATGGATGACATGTGGCAAAGTATTATAAAAAAGGGAGGACATGATGAAAATTTGGCTAGTTTTTTGAAAAAATGAAATGGAATAGATGGAGTAAAAAAAACTGGAGAACTGGTAGGGTCAAAAAAACTTCTTTCTGACTCCAAATAGTAAGAAACGGGATTTTTTATTGAGTGTCAACATCTAATTCAGCTTGTCATTTTATCAGAATGTTTCAGGGTGAGGATGAGACAGATTATATGATCTGTATTTATATTTATTTCAAGAGACCAAGGTAATACTAATTAAACATAGGGAAATTCACAGCTCAAGCATTATATCTAGAAAGAACTTTGGATATGGCTGTTGGACCATGGATGGACTAGAAAAGGACAAAACCCAAGCCTAACAAGTTTTTTTTTTGGAAATATATTGCCAGAGAAACCTCAAGACCAGACTGAAAATCTCTAATGCTGTTCAAGCTATTAAAACAACTTCTAGTCTCCTAATTTCTCATAATCAAGAGGCAGCCTTTAAGTCTGCATTGCCTCAAGGAGGTCACATTAATCCCTATGTAAGATGTGGCCACGTATGGTAATGGGAAGGAGAATACTTCCCAAGAGAAGAGCTTGAAGTCATGAAGAGCTATGACCAAAATAGATCTTTCTAAAAAATAGACCCAGTTCATGGAGTCTCCACTACCTCTCAAACAAGAACAATTTCCATTGTCTGGTCTCCTAAATTTCAAAATTACTATGGACCCATGACTGCTATGGGTTTCCCCTTGTCTCCCTACCTCTTCCTTCCTTCCTTCCTTCCTTCCTTCCTTCCTTCCTTCCTTCTTTGCACCTTTCTTTTCTTTCTTTTTTTCTTTCTTTCTTTCTTTCTTTCTTTCTTTCTTTCTTTCTTTCTTTCTTTCTCTTTCTTTCAGAAGCACACTATGATAGTTAATTTTATTTGTTCAGTGCTCATTTGTAAGCACTAAGCATGGACTTCAATTCTGTGAGCCCAGATTCACATATTTAGGAAGATATAAGCAAACTGATCAATGTATATGGATGAAAAACTGAAGAAAGGCTCATGGTTAATCACATTGTAGTTTTAAATTTCTACAGCCAAGAAGCCAGAAGTCACAGGTCTTTTAGGTCTTTCTGGGTGTCCCACAAGATATCTGCACTTTTCTTGAGCTGAGTAACCTGATCATCCTTCAGCTTCTGGTTGATAACACTCTTTAACCCCTGAACTTTTAGGATACATGGAAGGCTCAGGAAGATTTCATTCTCAGTGCCATACATTCCCTTCACCATTGTTGACACTAGATGAATCCTGGATTGATTTTTCAACATTCAACGAGATCAGCCATACTTAATCCAGTAGTCCAGTTGGTATATCCTTTTAGTTTGATGACTTCATATGCACTTTCAAACACCATCTTATGTACTTCCTTCTAATTTTCACTGTCATTGTCTGTTCCCATTTCTGGGTTCAGTTTCTGGAGAGAAACACCTGCCACATTCACTCTGCTCCACATAGCCACACTTGAGTTGCCTTGTTCTCTCAAAATGCATCCATGGCAGCTGCTGGGATGAATGCCAAGTTTTTCAGCCATAATATAGTGAAATATAGCAAAATTCAGATTACACCCACTTCCAATCACTTAGCTTGGGTAGTCCACTTAGCTTCCATGTAATGTATGTGAGAATATCCACTGGGTTGGAAACCACCATTATGACACAATCAGGACTGTACTTGACTATCTGACGAATAATGCATTTGAAGACATTAACATTCCTCTGCACCAGGTTGAGCCACTGTCTCCCTCCTGCTGGCAGACTCCTGCAGTTACCACCACAATCTTAGAATTGGCAGTCATGGAGTAATCTTTATCTGTCACAAAATTATCAATTTTAGATGTCTAAATAATTAAGCTCCTATGTTGCAGATCCATCCTTTGTGTTTATCTTCCAAAACATCCACCAGGGTAAGTTCATCAGCCAGGGACTTTCCCAGAATGCTGATGGCACATGCCATGCCAACTTGTCCAACACCCACTACAGTACTCTTATTGTTTGGGATGGTTGACTCTTCTTCTGTCACTGACACAATCAGTTTTTTCCTTAAGAGTTGCCATTGTGCCTAGTGAGAAACAGCTGTAAGAGTCATGTAAAGAAGACAATGCCAGCTGCGTCTCCTCCTTACCTCTTTTTTTTTGTATGGAAGTGTCTGATGTGCATATCATCATTGTATATTGAAGTGAGACATATATTTTATCTTTATGGAAAGGAGCCACATGTGGACTTGATGTAGAGGAGTGGAAATCACCTGGAGAATCTGATTTTGAGGTGGAGACAGTGGCAAGATGGTAATTTAGCCAGTCTGTTTTAGGAATAAAGAGTGTATTCTATGTATTGGAAAAAGGATAAAAATAGATATTTGTTGACCAGAATATTGAGTTGTCACAGATACTGACCAGTATTATTTTCTCTTCTTGGGAACTCTAGGAGTCTATATTTGAGAGCCGGTTTTTCATTTAGGTTGGTGCCATTGGAATGTAAGCAGAAATAACATGTCGCATTCTGACTGGGATGAGTAAATATATAGCATGTATTCCTCAGTTTTATCTCTATTTGTTGGCTGAATGATGCCAAGATGATCTTAATGTCAGAAAAGGGTGGAACAACACAAAGAAACAGATGATTTGAGGGAAGTACTTTGACCTTCTCATCAGACTGTTTTGAGTGAGGAATGAATATTTGTGTCACACTATGCCATTTCAGAATTTCTTTGTTACTGTGGCTTATTATAGCCTATCCTGACTGATACAGGGGAGTAACACTCTGTGAGTATCATGGCTTAATGGGCAGGAAAAAACTGTCTCCTCAAATTTGTAATACATAGTCATCATGGGAAATTCTATCTGTAGGAAAAAGCAATGTTTTCATTAAAGCAAGGAAGTAAGGAAAGAGATAAGGAAGAGTTTAAAGATGAAAATGAGTTTATATCTTATAGAGTCATGTTTTAAGATAGGAGAGTGAAAAGTTTAGAAAGGTAAGCATAGAGTGCAGCTGGTTAGATTCAGGGAAATATAGAACATCTTGATGGTAGCAGCTCTAAAGATTGCAGGGCCAGGGTGACAGAGATGGATGACAGTGCCTATACAATGGTGATGAACAGATAGGCCCAGTGTATACTGTTGGTGTAATCAAACTGTGACTACCAGGCTTAATTGCTGGAGGCATTGTGTGACTCCATTTGGGGTGGACTGCTGCCAGCCCTTTTTTTCTTGGTGTCCCTGAAGCCCAGAGTGGTGGCAGGCCCTGAAGCTGTCATGCTTGGACAACATGATGACAGCAGCAATGATTTTGATTCCTGTATTTTGTTTCCCTCAATTCTTGGACTGACTGCCCTAACCCTTCTCTAGAGGCTATTCAAAGGTCAATGTGTCATTGAGATGGTCAGTGGTTTCTTGAAGCATCTTCAGGTCAATTATCAACTTTGCCATGATGCCATTAGAAATCCCTAGTTGTGACAACTGTTTCCTGAAGGTATTGTTTTTCATAATTTGAAGCTGGAGAATAGTTTTCAAAAGGGACATGACTCCTTTCAGGCTTGTTTTTCTCTGAAGGCCTCAAGTTCGATTTCCTTCTAGCTTTTTGAACCTTCTATTTCTCTAGGGAGTTTGAAAATGACATTGTTTACCACATTGCATAGTGCTCCCTTTATCGAGGGCTTGATGTAGAAATTTTCCATGATCTTGGTATTAATAAAAAGTGCTTTTCCTGGAAAACTGGATTGTTTAATTCTGCTCTAGATTATCATGTTTACCGATGGTGTTAGTGGCTAGTGTTCCTGTGAATCTGTGGCTCATCCCTTGAATGGAAAGTATTTTGAATAATAATACCACCTTGGGTCCATCTGCTTTTTTTTTAACTTTTATTTTTCCAATTGTCTTGATTTCTTCAGTTTTGCTTTATTTTTTAAATGCTCCTGGATATATTAAGGTGAATTTAAAGACTTTTATGGTGGCTGTGGTGTCAGAAAAAATGAAAGAGACATAAGGAAATGAGGCAAAGAAAATAAGGACTAGAGTAAGAATGAAAGAATAATTACTGTCAGCATTTTGTTTATATTCCTTCATACCTGCTATTTTAGTGGGGCTCGGCTGACTTCCAGCTGCTAGTATCTGTATCTGTGCTGAGGCCATTTTCTGGAACTGCTAAAGTCCATGATGCATATGTGTGTGGAAGGCTAGAAGTGCCAGAGAATTAGCTTTCCCTGTGAAAATGTTTATCAGTGTCTCTCAGGTTAGTATATAAATACCCCACCTCCCTCACCCCTTGGTTGGGTTATATATGAGTTGTTTTGCATCATTTCCCAATTTGCCCACTGGATTGAGCTTTGGTCACTCATTGTGTTATTGAGCTGCTTTTTCTTCCATGTGTCTCTTCTCCATTCTGCTATCACTCTTCCTTTTAATTCTCAGAGACATCCTTGCATGCCATTCATGTGTCAGAGCTACTTCTAGGGAGACCCAACTAACAGAGGAAAAAGAGGAAGAGGGAAAGAGGGAGAAAAGAAGAAAGGAAGGGAAAGAGGGAAAGAAATAGAGAGAGACATAGGAGAGGAAGGAGAAGGGAGGAAAGGAGACAGAGGGAGAAACACAGAGAAAACACATTATATTAATGATATATGGGGCGCCTGGGTGGTTCAGTTGGTTAAGTGTCTTACCTCGGCTCAGGTCATGATCTCACAGTTCATGAGTGTGAGCCCCACATTGGGCTCTGTGCTGACAGCTCAGAGTCTGGAACCTGCTTCGGATTCTGTGTCTCCCTCTCTCTCTGACCTTCCCCTGCTCATGCGCTCGCTCTCTCTCTCTCTCTCTCTCTCAAAAATAAACATTAAAAAAATAAAAAATAGTAATATATGTTCACTTTGCTACTTGAAGGATCCTCACTCTTTAAGCAAGTTGTTTTTATAGCCATAAGTATGTAATTTTCTCTTTTAATGAAGGAATAAAACTAAAACAATTTGACTCACCTGTTTAGATGTTTGAGATAGTAAATAAATGCTTATATAAGAGGTTTATCTATTTTATTAATTAATATATAACTCTAAAGGCTTATCTGATTATGAATGCTGATTTCATTGTTTTTATTCATACTCTTTTTCAGAACCTTAATAAGAACTAACTTCATACCCAATCCCTCTCTTGTGCACTCTCATAAAATGTGATAAGCCAGGTTCTGCCACTCCCTAAAAACCTCATTCATACTTAGCTCTCTCTTGGGTACAGGTACAATTTAGAAACATATTCCTTTAGAATTTGACAAATTCTAGGTAATAAAAGATCTTACCTCATGACATACACCTTCAAGTATTAAATTTATCTATCTATCTATCTATCTATCTATCTATCTATCTATATCTCCAATTTTTGTTATATGTGTATTCTGAACACAGCACTGATGCATCAGGATGCAAAAATGCATGGGCCATGGGCAATTTAAAATCATTTTAAGAGAAAGGACATAGCATATATATTTATTCATTTGTTCATTTTTTCAAAGCAGAGCACTCAATTAGATGCTGTGAAGAATACAAAAATACATCAGACACTAGCCAATAGAAATGCACTATATATGTGCAACTGAAGACTGACCCAAGAAGGGACCACTATTTGTAATATCCCACAACTGGAAACAAGCCAATTGTACATCTACAGAAAGATGGATAAACAAAGTGGGATACATTTATGCAATGAAACAATACAGTAATGAGACTGTATAAATTACAAGGACATGAAATAACATGGATGAATCTCATAAATATAAACTTGAGCTCCTCACCCCCCCCAAAAAAAAACAGATACAAAATAGTACATTCATTTGATCCTGTTGATTCAAAGTTTAAAATTAGGCTATATTGATATAAATCAGGATTTTAGATTTCCTTGAGGCTAAGGGTAGAGACTGAATGGGAATATGAGGTGACTTCTGGTATTCTACTAATTTATTTCTTGATCTTAGTGTTAGCTACATGGGTGTGCTAGCTTTGTGAACATTTAATTATCCATGTGTACACTTGTGATTTATATACTTTTCCTTATCTATGATATTAAAATATGTATATATATGTATATATATACATATATATATGTATATATATAAATCAGACATATTTTTTCTTTGAGTTTACATCTGCTAGGAGAGATGTGGTATGTAAACACATACCTTTAATTTTATAACCCATAAGTACAATATAGCAAAAGGCCCTAGAATTAAAGATGAGAAAGAACCGCTCTTTGACCTGCAAAGAATCAGAAATGCTTAAAGGAAGTAATGAACACATTTTGAGATTATCCTGGAAGGGTGAGTAGGGGCTGCCAAGTGTGTGGAGAGTGGAAGGACCTAAGTGGAATAAGAAGGACCTAAGCAGATTAAGAAGAAATGTGCTGGAATATTCTACAAATAAGTTTCCTGTGAGGTCTGGACATCAAGAACTGTGGAAGATAAACCAGATGAGAAGTTGGTGCTGGATGACAGAAAGCATTCAACAGTAGACTGAGGAATTTGAGTATGTTTTGTGGAGTGCCAATATTTTTAAGCATAGTTGATGTGATCAGAACCATAGCTGGAAAGAATATAAGGACACTGCGAAATATAAAATAGGTTGATGTGATGGAATCCTGGATAAGGGAGGCCAGAAAGGACATATGGAAAGAATATCAACTCATTAGACTTGACGATTGATTTAGGTGACAACAAGGACCCAAATTGAATGTATATTTTCATGGTTGAGTGACTGTCATTTGGAGGGAAGGGAATTATATGACTCCATTTGAGGTAGATTGTGTTTGAGGAATCAGCAGGTTATTTAGAGGTTGAGCATGTACTTTGTAAACACAGGACTGGAGCTCACGAGAGAGGGTGAGATTTGAATTTGGGTCGCATCTGCATAAATGTGATTGAAGTAGTCAAAGGCCAAAGTGAAGAAAAGAAAATAAACACTGTGCTGTATAATTTTGACTTTATATCTAATAACATAGAGGATTAAAGTGAAAGTATTGGATATAACTAATAGTACACACAACGATAGCAACTACAATGATACTATACAAGTTTTTTGAGCATAGGGAATGTGTCTTGTTAACCATCATATCTACAGTCCCTTCACAGCTCCCAGGACATGATAAATATGTTTAAGTTTTGTAAATTTTATATGCATTGTACTTTACCATTTTTAAGTTCCATTGTCAATATCCTCACTGTCTCAACAGGTTTGTAATTAATACCATAGAGATATGATGGAACAGTTACATTTCTATATTTATGAAGAATGCATTTGTCCCTATATATTAAAATGGAATCATTATTGTCATCTCATACTTTCCTATAGCTAATGAGCAAACTTTTCCCATTTATCTTGGCCCTAGTATCAGTCAGATATATTTCACAGTGACCATGATGGGAGAAGGTCTGAGAAGGAGAAGCGTAACTGGCCTCGCTTCAGAGAATGTGTGTTTTGTCACACTGCAGATCAACATCTATCAAAAGTTAGTGCTGAAATGCAGTTTGCAGTTCATGCTTGTGATAGAGAGGCTCCTACATGGTGTTATAGTGCAGTTTTTGCAGAAAAATAGTTTTAATTATATGAACTTCACAGGGGTATTGTGAGGGGGCAGTCGGGTAAAGCTTGTAATACAAAGTGCAAACTCTCCAACACCCAGAAGAGGTGACACAAATGTTAGTTTGCTCATCACTATTAGAAAGTTCACCAGTCATCTGGGTAACAGCAGTATTCTCTTCCAAGAATATTCAGGGTAAATCCCCTAATAGAGTAGCATAAATTTACTGGCAGCCCAGGAACACAGGTCCTAATTAGATCATTGCTCTGGTGGCAAAATTCTTGACTTACCTTGTGTTTGGAATGTATAGGCTATAGATTATTACAGCTGTCACTTGTTAAGATTTTAATGACAAACATGATTTCTAAACAGAAGTCTATTTTTCTCTTAAATGCCAAACCCACAACATGAGTGGTAATAGCATGCATTTGATAATCTGATGACAAAAATATCTACAGTAAACACTGGTCATAATCGAATCCCCTATTAGGGGCATTATTGCAGTCTTGTCCTATTTTATTTTTAAATATTTCCCCTTACAATCTCTTTGTATTACAACATATCAACCGGAGTAAAAATCATGGGACTGTATTCCAATTTCCACATTCATCCAGATGATTAGAACGATAGCAATGAAGACACAATTTTGGTGTTAGGAATTATCCTCATATCTTCCATTCATCCCTTTGACATTCCCTTAACCATCACTGGCAGTCTCATTGCTTTGCCTTTGGGCTTCCACTTATTTTTCTCTTTATCCTAACTAATAAAGATAGATGGATAGATGACTAGATAGATAGATAGAAATACATATATGTATGTGATGTGCAGTATGGTTTATACACAAATGTTATTTTCTTCATGTTTTTACTTTTCAAAAGCAGAACACATAGAACGTATTATTCTTAGATCTTTTAATTTCACGTAGAATATCATTTGCAAAACACAGACAACTTACAATCTCCTTTACTGTCCAGATTCTGTGAGACTTAAAGGACACATATATTCATGTTTGTCAGGTGAAAGGCTGCAGTTTATAGATTCTAAGTGACTTGCTGAATTTCACAGTCAGTAACATACAACTAGGTCTTGTATCAATTAGGGTTTTGTTTTTGTTTTTGTTTTTTGTTTTTGTTTTGTTTGGGGTTTTTTGTAGAGAGCAAAACAAACCCACCTAAAGGCAAAAATGAATTTGTCAGACAGACTTGGAGGTGTCACAGAAATCAGAAAAGCTGAAGAATCAAGTTCATAAAATAACATAGACTCAGTTTCATGACCACTTCACTCATCTCAAGAGCATTGCTGGAGTAAATTATTTCTTAATATTTTAAGTCTGCTTTGTCTGCCAAGATTCAAATTCTAAGAAGGAGGGTCTGGTTGGTCTTGTTTGGGCAATGTGTCTACTTTTTCAACAGAAATGTGCTTGGCAACTTGATTAATAGACCCACCTGACTGTGTCTTATGGGAAGAAGAGTCCTCCCCCAAAGAGGTAGAATAAAATGCTAGATAACCACAAAGCCACAAATGTCCCTATAGCCCTATATTCTTGGCTTTCTGTTCCTAATTTTAATGCCTTTACTGTGATAGGAATAGATTTTTGCTCATTGGAGTCAACATCTCTGATAGCTACAGACATATTGGCAGTCAATTTCACAATTTGAGACATGAGCTAGAGAGTTAGAACTCTTTTAGAATTATGTAAGATGCATGTACCCTGTTGTTAACACACACCTCACCACCAATTCCTGACTACCCTTTCATGTTTGTGAGGAACAATCAGATTGCTCTGGGTGGTCCCATTCTAAATAGAATGAAATACAATATAATTGGTAAAAGGAATAATATCATAGTTCCAGCTTAGGGTAAGTTATGTATAAATGATAAGTTGTATTGTAACAAGGTATTATGTTCTCCAGATTTAATTAGCTTGGAATGTGAGTTATAACTTCTTGTGAGGGAGAGGATTAATTAAATTCTTGCAGGAGGGGGAAAAGCAGTCTGCATATTTTCAACACAAATAGGTAATATTTTTTCCATATTAATTGCCAGTTCTCATGATTTAAACATCAGAGTCATGATTACTACCCTTTATTTTTCCAAGTAGAGGACAAGGCAAATGAAAACAGGAAACAAGATAGAAGAAGAAACAAAAAGACAAAAAAAAAATACAGAGTACTCAATAAACTTTAACTCTTCTGGCAGTGATCTCTATAGCCCACCATTTATCCAATTATAAGTGCTAATATTAGGAAGGAAAATAATTTTCCACCATCCTTCTGGGTTCTTGGCCAAGGACACCCTCTGTAATAAAAGACAAATTAACAGAAGGAAAACAAACAGAAGTTTAATAACAGGTATACCTCCAGTGTACATGGGAGATACCCGGGAAAATTGAGTAACTCCCCCAAATGCCCAAGCCTCCATCTTAAATAACATCTCCAGCTAAAAACAAAAGAAGACGGTGGGGGTTGGTGGAACCAGTTATTACATAAGGCTATCAAGAAAGGCATGGTAAACAAGGGTATGGTTGTTAAGCAGATTTATGTCTGTGCTTTCTTCATTGATAAAATTTTCTAGATTTGGTTATCCTCTTCTTCCTGGTACAGAGAAGGAGACACACTTAGAAATGGAGATTTCCAATTTAAATGTGTGTCTTACAAAAGGGTAATTTTTACGCAGTTTTCAGAACTTCTCTGATGTCTTTAGTTTATTAAAAACTAAAAAAAAATCAGCTAAAATAATGAATATGCTAAGGAGACATAAATTGGGATGCCACATTCTTCCACCAATTCACAAGTTTTCTAAGGAAGCTGAGATATCAGTGGTAAATACATGTCTCTGAAGCTATCCAATCATTTTACTTACTAAACTTATTAAATAACAGGTTCATATGTTTCCAATTGGTAGTCAGTATAAACACACTAAATTTAGGTATTGAGAACCTCACCAGTTGCCCAGACCCAAATCCAAAGAAGTTATGAGTAGAATAATAAAATAGCATGGCTTCAAAGTAACATATCTAGGTTATTTGGTCCCTGATACTTACATAAGCTTGGAAAAGTTTTTTAACCTCTGAGCCTTAATTAAATCACCAGTAAAATAGTGATAATAATACACATCTCATAGGCTTATGGAAAAATTAAATGAATATGTGAAATTTCTCATACATATAAGGTAATTGCAGACATTTGTTCAAATCCGATCAAATTTGCCATAGAGAATACAAAGATATTTAAGACCACAACAGTAATTTAAGTTCTAATTAGAAAGTAAAATAATACAGAGAATTACTCAAACCAGATTCGTATATATCAGGAATCTTATACAATGTAAAGCTTTAGTAATAACTTTAAGGACAAAAGTAATTATATTACACAAGAAAAACCAGAAAATTTCTAGGGCCATAGTTTCTCAGACCCCTGTTTGTCCCTTCAGAGGCACAATAACCCAGTTTAACATGAGATTCTTAAACAATATGTATTGTTTGCGTCACTTAGAAGACGGCTATCTCAGACATGAAACATTTCTGTGTTATACTGTTAAATCGCCTACATGACATTTTCCAGGAAGACATGTTTTCTTTCATAGTTGTGAAAGAAAAGTTGATAATTTAGAATTTATTAAAATTAAAAACTTCTGAAAAAGATAGTGTTAAGAGAATGAAAAGGCAAGCCACAGATGTGGAGAAAATATTTTCAAAACATATATCTGATACAAGACTCATATCCAAAATATACAAAGAAGTCTTAAAACTCAACAATAAGAAAACAACCCAACTAAATATGGGCCAAAGATCAGAACAGACACATCACAAAAGGTGAAGTGTCACACATACATAAGAAAAGATATTCAATATATATGTCATTAGGCCATTACAAATTTGAGCAATAATGAGATATCACTATACATCTATTAGAATAGCTAAAAACTGAAACACTGAAAATACCAAATGCTGATGAGGGTGTGGAGCAACAGGAACTCTCATTTCTTGTTGGTGGAAATAAAAAATGGCACATCCACTTTGAAAAACACTTTGACAGTGTGTTACAAAGCTGAACATACTGTTATCATACGGGTTATCATTTGTGCTCTTAGGTACTGATGTACTTGAGTTGAAAACTTATAGCCAGCAAAAAATGTGCGTGTGAATATTTATAGTAGGTTTTTATATAATTGCCCCAAACTGGACACAACTAAGGTGTCCTTCAATAGGTGAATTAATGTACAAGCTGTGGTGTATGCACAGAATGGAATATTTTTCAACAATTAAAAGAAATGAGCTATCAAGCCAAAAAAACATGTTTAGGAATATTGAGTACGCATTTGTACATGAAAGAACCCAGTCTGAAAAGGCTACATATTATATAATTCCAATTAAATGCCATTCTAGAAAAAGGCAAAACTATGGAAACAGAAAAAAAAAATTAAAAAAAAAACAGTGGTTTCCAGGGTTTCAGGATTCAGGGGAGAGTTAAATAGGTGAAGTACAGGGGATTTTTATGTCAGCAAAACTATTCTTTGTGATACTCTAATGTATCATACATGACACTATGTATTTTGAAAAATGCAGAATTTTACTGCACAAATAGTTTACCTTAATGTATGCAAATACAAAAAATCATTTAGAAGCTTAGGGTATCACAGGCAAAACTATACGGTGTGTCAAGAATATCTATCTGTATTGTAAATGTACGAAAAAGTCTCAATGAAGAAGGTGGCGGTGGATGGGGAATGCTGACCTAAGTAACCAGAAATTAGTGGATTTTGCAATACTGAAGGCCAAAG